>NW_023614291.1:0-59999 GCF_013339695.2 Rhipicephalus sanguineus
GACTGTTTACGGGAACAAGAGGATGACACTGAGAATCGGACAGCCTAACGATAATACTGCAAAATGATTTATTCAAGGACAAGTTAGGAGTCAGTGTTAGTGGCATGGAGCGATGCCACAGAATAGGCAAAAGATTGGCAGGAGCCGCCCAGTTATAATAAACTCTTAGATTATCGTGAGAAACTCTCCATTCTTAGGGCTTGCTCAAACTTAAAGGGAACAATTCTTTCTGTAACGGAAGATTTTTCGTTCAGAGTACGCCAAATTAGGAAAAAATTATGGCCAAGTGCGAAACGGGAAAAGGAAAGCAATGCTAAGGTTAAGCTAATTTTCGATAAGCTTAGTGTAGACGGCGTAATGTTTGGTTAGAACGAAGCTGAAGAGAAACGCTTCAAAATTTCCAAAAGGAAATGACTTCATTGTAGCAGCAGTATGCCCCTCGCAATTCTTAACAGGAACTGCCGCAGTGTCGTCAATAAAACTGCCCAACTTGAGAGCATGCCTTTTTTACTAGACCCGGGCATAGCTGTATTACCAAAAACTTGGTTAAGCGACGATACATTTGACAATAAATTCGTACCAAGGAATTATAATGTGTTGCGTAGGGATCGTGGGAGAAGAGGAGGAGTTATTGCGGTACTGTATAAATCGTCACTATAACTACAAAGGATGCCTGATGTTACAGGTGTCGAAAGCATTTTTTTGTAAACTATATGTAAACAAGGTTAAATATATCCTTGCAACTGTCTACATACATCCAAACTCTACTGTTGATTACCTGGAACGCTTTTCAACTTCTATGAATTCATACGTAAGACAAGATGATAAATTTATTGTAACTGGAGATTTAACCTGCGAAATATCACCTGGGACACTTTTTCCGGATATTCCGCTCAAAGTGCTGAAAACGTTATGGCTGACCTAGCTTTTAACTTTGATCTGCAACAAGTCGTTAAAGAATTCACAAGAATTCAGAATGATTCAAGATCCATTCTTGACGTCTTTCTTGTTAGTGGTAGCATAAAAGGCAGTATTTCATGTTCAGTAACAGCAAGTATATGTGATCATAGAGCGGTTGTCCTGACATTTAACAATGTTTTAAGCAATCAAAGTAATAGGGTTCAATCCTTTCTCAATTTTTCACGGGCACAGGATGAGTGTGTAATAGACATACTGGCTTTCAATCAAGATCACTTTGCGGATCTTACTTGGGGTGCAGATGACCTTTGGCATTTCTTCAAAGGCCTGGTTTTTTATTGTATATGGCGTTTCGCTCCTAAAATAGTGAAAAGGTCTGAGCGTCGTAATCTGTGGATTACACGGGAGACATTACAAATGAGACGGAAGCTTCAGCGGTTAAAAACAAAACGAGCGAAATGAACAACGATGAACACATGCAAGAAGCTATTAATAAGCTGTCTGCAACAGGTAATGAAAACGTTCTCAAAGATAAACACTACTATCACAACACATTACTGCCAGACTTTATCAGAACCCTCCAGAATTTCTCCGATAAATTCTGGAAAATTCTGGAGAACCCTCCAGAATTTCTCGGAGAAATTCTGGAGGGTTGTCACGCCGGCTTCTTCATCTTTTGACATCTTTTTCGTAAACGGTGTGAAAGTGTGCGGGATGAGAAAGTAGTGTGTGCTGCTTTTAATGATCATTTCAAGAGTGTATATACAAGTGATGACGGTTGTGTACCATGCTTTTCTACAAAACTTCCGCCCCTTCCTGACCTTGTTGTTTCGGAACCCGGCATTTTAAATTTGTTGTTAAGCTTGATATTAAGTAATCTCCAGGACCAGATGGTATACACTCTTAAAAAAAAGGTAGTAGAAAAGGTAGTAACGGGACCCGTTACTACCTTTGTGATCCCATTACTACGTATTGCGGTCCTTTTACTACCTCAGAAGTACACACGAGGTCGTAAATGTCAGAGGTAGTAAACGGCACTACCTGCCTAGGTGCATGTTAGTAAACGTTACTACTTGCGTACTTGCACACATACGTCCGCTTCTGACGTGTAAAGAAAGGGGTGTGCAGCGCATCTAGAGGAACATGTCGTCAGTGGGTGAAAGGGGATGTGAATTGGTTGAAGATAGGTCTATTGACACCACACAATGCTTTTTTACAAATATTTTTATTGCGCAACATATTCTCAATGCGAGAGTGTAGCGTTTTTTCGTTTTGGCGAGATAGAAAGGGCAAGAGTATTCTTACGCAAGAATTAACTGTGCTCTATCGGATGACACGCATAGTAAATAAATAGGCTACACTGAGCAGTGACATCCCATGTGCATGGTCTAAATACAAATTTGCAGGGAAAGCCACCAAGGAATGTTTGTGCACCAGAACCCGAAAGCAACAAATACTCATGCACCAAGTGTACGACAAGGTTCTAAAACTCAATATAGTTTGAAGGTTATCCACCGGATATAACGAAGCGCTCACTAATTGACTAACAAGAATAGTGTCGATCGCATGCGGTGAAGCGATACCCCGAACAGTTAAAAAAAAAGCGTCAGTTTTCCATTTGCCCGGAGGTTGGGGGATTGGATTAGCTGAACAGTGAACATTGAGGAAAGTACACGAGATAAACCTGTCATATCGTTGTCAGAATTTGAAAGTGCACTTAAATATCAGCTATACGTTTACAACAAAAATACGGCTGGAACAGTGGCTGGCAACGTAAGCGCACCCGCATAACCCCCCCCCCCCTTACCCTCCCCTTCCTCGTCGGTAAGCCACCCACCCTCCCTCGTCGGTAAATTCAGGCGAGCGGGGGTGAGGGAGGCGGGAGTTGCGCACCCATGACTCCCCTCCTGCAGCTGACGCTTCTGCTTGCTGTTACAACAGCAGCTGCTACGCAGAGAAAGTAGAGGAATGGGCACCTGGTCAGGTACACCCTTCCTCTCTTATTGTGAGGAAATGCATGTTAATCATGCTTCACTACGCACCGGCAAAGCCTCTAACTCTGAAAAAATTGTGTTCGGCACCTGTAGTGCACAAAAGCATTGCCTCTGAGATCTGTACTTTGCAGCGTTGGCTTTACAAAGACTCAGAGATGACCATTGATTCAGGTGTGAGCTTTGAAATTTGCTCTAATATGCCAAACACAATAGGTATAGCTGCAAAACTAAATATAAATAACGATCAAATAATGCAGTTGCACCTAAACGTGTGTGAAAAGCCACAAATACGTTTTATTTCTAAAAAAAAAATATGACCTGTAGCATAGCACGACACTGCTGCCACCTACATTATTTTTGATTTAGTCTGTAAGCTAACAGTTGCAACAGGTCTCGTTGTACTGCAGGAACCCGCTTTCCGTGAACACATGTGCCTCGCGCTTGCATGTTTATCGTGGTTGATGGATATTGTGTGCGTTTATTGTGTGCTTATCGTACTCGACATTCGTCGACGGGGCATTTTCCGTGTGTTGAGGCGTTCTCCTGCCTTAATCCAGTGGCGGATGATGGTCGTCGTTCGTTGCCGCTCAACACAGCCTCATGGGACGCGCAGCTTTGTGTCCGCGCTCAAAGTGCTTTCTTGCTTTGTTCATCGATTACTCACGTTCATCGAGTGATTCAATATCGAGTGTACTTCCGAAGACGATCCGCGTCCTAGTGTTTGGACAAGCGGCGACTGCGGATCCACAGGAGGGGGAAGCGTGAGCCTTTTGACGAGCGACTATGAAGAGTGCACAGCCAATGCCAACTTGGGTAAGTTGAAGGTCGCTGAACTACATAACTTTGTTACTTCATTCCATGATGACTCCTATGCAGGAACCGGCGTGTTGGCATAGCGAGGATGATCACCAGATACCCGATAGGCAGGTATGTTTTGTGCTTTGAGTGCACTTATATACACCACCATAAATTACATGTTTGAAGGATGCGCGTTGCGTTACGCGATCTTATGCTTCGATCATGCAAGCCTCGGGTCGTTGTGCTGTTATTCCTTGACTGTTTACTGTACGAGATCATCGCTTTAGAGTGTTTCTAGAATCCCCTGTCGCCGTTAGAAAGTGTTTGCTTTTTAAATACATGGGTTGTCCATAATGTTTTCACGATGTTGCTGCGAGAGTTCACCAAACTCGGTAATAACGCGCAAAAATATCACAAAACTGGGGACATCACAAGACTGGGGGACGTGATAGAAAAAACACTACCAGCACCTGACACGCGCACACGATGATGGATATGTTTTCGTGGTTGCGTCCCGAGCTTTTCGCCAGAAATTCATGTAGTTGTTTTGTGGTTAGGATTTCAGCCTAGCTGCCTCATAATGTTTTAAAGGAGCTCACTTGAAGTAAATGTATTTGAGTGAATTACGTTACGTTACTGGTACTAAGTGCACACTCCAGAAATGCGTACTTAATTGAAGAAGAAACACATGTTTATATCAAATAGTGTTATTAGATGAATATGTCAATTCACTTAGGTTAATTAAGCTAAACACATGCTACTCTTTGTTGCAATATTGTGTGTTTGATAAAATATGCGTGAGCTCCTGTTCTGCCATTATATATTTTTCCTTAGCATCTACGTGAGCTCGTGTTCTGTCATATATTTTTTCTTAGCATCTTGAAGCACACGAGGTTCTCTATCACAAATAACTTAGATTATGCTCATGTAATAAGAACGTTGCTTTATTGTGTGGTGCTTTAAGTTATTGTATTTTCACGCTTTTTTTTTTTTTACTCAACATGGTACCAATATTGCTCTCTTACTTAAATGCATAACCAAGGTTTAGTATGCAGTGATTTAGTGTTTATTTAGCTTTGTAAGGTCATAAATTAAAAGAAAAAGATCTCAATTCTCATATATGTTTCCAGAAGTTCACAGAAAGTTGGCAAATATTCTCGGTTTTGTGAAGGGCTTACATAACTGAAAATGAAATCAACCTACATGTGAATTCGCTTTAGAGAACCAAAAGTTTGTTTCCTGAATGGCTTACATTCATGATGTAATACAATGTGTATGGCTCGTTCCCACCTCACACCAAGCACATGGACCACGCACTCTTTTAATTTTTTTTATATTTCGATAAAAGTGTGTATATCGTTTTTGTCATGTGAATCACCCATATGGCTATGTGCATATTCTGGGAAGTGCTTACTGTGTACATGTGTGAATGTTGAGCATGCAATGACACTCTTTCAATAGTCTGCAAGTGGCTAGTTCACTAATACAGCTGTTCTTATTGCACCCTGATCCCTTCATTGAAGGATCGATCTCTTTAATATATGAATATAGACTTGCCTGGAGACATGTTTGGTACTCACTATCTGTATGTGGTTGGGTTTGTTTTGCATGAAATCAAGATTTCTTTGTGGTATCTGTTATGCAGTATCAGCGATGAGAGAGAGCTGTTCGTGGCACCGACACAGAGGACAGGTTGCAGTACAAGATAGGAGCATATTCCTGCAAGCCCGGGCAAGCCATAATGAGTGGTAGGCATTTCTTTTCATCACTGGATTGGGACAGTTTGGACACGTAGCACCTATTGAGATACAGCATATACTGGCCTTTAGCTTAGGGGTGGGAAACCTATCTTCTGCACTTCAGTGCAATGCATATTATTTAGTTTGCATTCCTTGAACATGGCACGTGGAACGTAATTTTTGAACATGGGATGTCGTCAGAGCCAACGTTTTGAAACTTGCAGTTGTCTTCATAAAGGGAGCAACTGTTAATTCTTGATGTTGCTATCTTGATGAAGGCAAGTCTACTCGTTCAAGAGTTGGCTGCAGCGACATACCCTGTTTGAGGATTTCTTCGTCTCTTCAAGCCTCCTCCATCTTCCACCGAACATCTCTGTTGTTTGTGCTGCCATGAAACAAAAGACTCAGGCGTGCGCAGGCACAGCTACATCGAAGAAAAATAGTTATTTCTTTGTTAAAGATAGTGAAGGCACACTAACGCAATCTCAGCCAAGATTATTAATAGTTGCCGATTCAATTTTAATGTAGTAGTTTCGTCGCTGTGCTTACGCACAATAAAACTCATCAAAAAGCGGGACGCAACCACACATGATCCAGTGTTCAGGTAACAAGTCATCACTGCCTTTCTTTATGTTTCAGTGTTCCCTGAGCCCTTCTTTGATACACTCCCCCATTGCCCCACATAATTCTTATCCCATGATCTGATAAACGATGCCTTCTTTACAGAGCGCATAACGTGTCCTGTGATTCCTATTGCAGCCAAGTGAGTGTCTGGGTTGCAACTTTTTCATAATTATTTGAGGCCGTGAACACTATGCTGAAGATTGCCCGAGCACCAACCGTTTTTAAATTGTTGGATATCCTGTGCAGGTATGACATAGTGGCAAACATATTTTGGCCATCACGATTAGCCGTTTCTTTGGCCTTGCAACTGGAAGGTGTTTTTTTGAGTAGGGCTTCTGCAGGGCCAATACAGCAAGGGGAGCAGGATACCAACTGATGGGAAAAAAGCCATTGCTGCCTTTTAGTTTATCCCACTCAATAATGGTAAAAAGGTGCATTGTCCTGACTGCCTCGACAGTGGCGTAGCGAGGGGTAGCAGACCGAGCCCAAGCCCCCATCCGCCCTCCTCCCCGAATGAATTTCTGCCTATGCCTGTGTGGCTCGCTAACACGGTAAAAATTTCTGTTCCTGTTCTTGTGGACAAGCCTTAATTTCCAAGGAACTCCCCTGGACACAAGCAGGATATCCTGTTCACACTGCATATACTCTACCCAGAAAAACCACCTTCCAGTTGCCAAGCCAAAAAAAGGCAAATCTTGATGGCCAAAAAATGTTTGCCACTATGTCATATCTGCATGAGATATTCAACAATATAAAAACAGTTGGTGCTCGGGATCATCCGTATAGTGTTCATGGCCTCAAATAAGCATGCCAAACTATGGAAAAGCAGCAACCCAGATACTCAGAGGAGAGGATTGGCTGCATAAGAAACACAGGACACGTTACATGCCCTGCAAGGAAGGTACCGTTTATCGGATACCCCTATCATGAGGTAAGTGTTATGGAGGGCAAATGGGGCAGCATCTCAAGGAAAGATTCAGGGAACATTGCAACAATGTAAAGAAAGGCAGGGATTGCCAGTTTGCCAAACAGTAAAGAAACTGTACTGCATTGATCATTGAATCAGCAAGTATTCATATTCTCGAGATTGCGTTAGTGTGTCATTACACTATTTGTCAAAGAAAGAACTATTTTTCCTGGACGCAGCTGTGCCTGCGCATGTTGAAGTTTTTCGTTATAAATTATAAATATGTGTGATGTGAGTCCAAAAAACACTTAAAAGTTAGTGCCTATCTGTGTCCCTTCTTGTCCTGTCCTCACTAGTCTCTGCGATAAACAAAATGGTTTCAATATTATGCGTACCCATGTGTTCTTGCATTGATGACATCATCTGCAGGCATTTACAAACAGCAAAAGGCAATAAAACATATATATTCTGCCACTATATTATCAAGTGATACAAAACTGACTCGTGCAAAGCTCTAAGACACACTTTCACAGTGCATTCCGATGCTCTATTTCTCTATGTGGTGGGCCTTAATATTCCCTCTTCTGACCTTACTGCTATGTATGAACAGATTTATGATATTTTTATAGGTTGTGGCGCAACCTAGCTTTAAGCACTTATTTCCTTCTAACAAAGCCTTGTTGTCAAATAATCGATAAGCCTGAGAGTTATAATCTGTATCGGAGAGAGCCTTCATTAGAAGGCAGGGCATACCCGTATGTTTCATCACATTGTTTGGAACATGACCCCACCACATCTATAAAGGTACCATGAATCTGTACGTCACACGGTTCATGAGACAGATTGAGCCTTACCACACAAAGATATGTGTAATGCACTGTATGACGATGCCTTGAATAGCCTTGTTGACAGCAAAGTTGAACTGTTCATTAAATTGATACTAAGGTGGAAGGGTGTACTTTTTAGCAATACTTGTAACTGGGCATGTTGGTAAATACTCAGGAGGAAGCACAAGATAATAAGTGGACAGTGCTCCTTGCTTCTCTCCTGGGTATACATTTGATTACTGCATTTTACTGTTTGTACATGCACTGTAAATGAGGTTATCTCTGTGAAAACACTTGGGTTCAGGTGATATTTTGAGCATCTGCGTGATTTCTAGAAAAGTTAGTTGTGAGTTCAGCATTGACATGTGCTCTTTTCTTGAGTAGCTGTGCTATCCTGTCAAGATGTTTAATAAGTAACACACACTCGAATGTGGATTCTTCTTTGTGGCAAACAGCGCAGACAACGGGACGAAGAACATACAGGGCACAACGCTGGCAATCAACTGATTTCTTTATTGGGAAGACAGAGAATCTGTAGGCAGGCGAGCAAAAATCGAAAAATGGCACATACACTATCAAGTGACTCGGCCGCCCGGCATTACTATCAATTCGGATAAGGTTTACAAGATGCGGCAAAAGCAGATTTCATTAAAACTTGAAGACGAGCAAAAAAATGGCAAAAAATAACAATGACATGGTTGGTCAGTACCAAACCAATTAAAACCGCTAAAACCTGACTCATAAATCAACAAAAACAAAGAACCAGGGTCTAAAAAAAAGGTTTGTAAGCGACAGCAAGGCTTGAAAACTGCAGCTACAAACAATCAAACAGAAAACAAAAACATGTGACAACAAGCCAGGCCCGTAGCCATGCGGGAAGGGGGGGGGGAGGGGCTCGCCCTCCTCCCCCCCCTCCCTCCGAAATTTTGAGGACACATGGTGTTTTATCGAAAATAAATCATGAAAATAGGCGTTTTTCTCAAATAGTCAAGGCTTTCAACAAGTGGGCCCCCCTCCGAAAAAATTCCTGGCTGCGGGCCTGCAACAAGAGTAGTGATCACAATTGAGGCTCAAGGTAGCTAATTTCTTTGTCAAAGAGTGCTAGTGATGGCGCGCTAAAGCAAGCTGCTCCCCTTTTGTGTATTATGTGCGCCTCAAATTTTGTGTGCACATTGATCTCAATATTTCATGAGAAGTTGCACATTGTCAAGCAAAGGGGAGCAGCCACATGATGTACAATGCCAGGTTACTGCCTGTTGTTGCTTTTAAAGAATTCTCATGCTCACGCATTCTGTCATTTATGCACCGTCCAGTATGTCCTACATGTGATTTCCGCATGATAATGGAATGTAATACATGACGTTTTTCACACATTCAGTGAAACGATTTCTGGTGCTTCTTGTCACAGCAAGAGGAGATTGTTTCATCCCTGTTCACTGCCCTGCATAGGGAGGCCAGACGGTTTGGGGCAGAGAACAAAACTCTTACGCCTACTCTGCCGGCAGCCTTCTTCAACCTATGAGAGAAACTGTGAATGTAGGGAACGACAGCCAAGCGAGAGCGAGTGTGCTCGTTTGGCCTGTTATTTCTCGTCGTTCTAAGAGTGACCAGCAGCTTTTCAGCTGGGGAGCTAAAAAGAGCACTAGGGAACCCTGCGCTGCTCGAGCGTTTCACCTGAATCACAAAACTTGTTTCCGTCCACTGAGGGCATGATCGGACGAGGGCGTTTCTGATGGTGGAATAGCCTATTCCTTTTTTAACTAGCTTAGAGTACGCAGAAGGATACGGAAGCGAATTCTTCTGAAACCAAGGAAAATATCTCCAGCAGCTGTGGTCTTCATGGGCTACGAGCAGCAAATCCAAGAACCTCAGCTCACCTTGTACGGGTACTTCTTTAGTGGTTTGCAAATCTTGGAGGTTCTCGTCAGAGGCGCGGTGAATAACGTCAACGGCCTCGGTTGGTACCTCTGTTGAGGATCGCAGGATCACAAGGTAATCGTCGACGTACCTGAATACATTTGATACATTCGAAGACTGCAGGCAGGCCTCAAGGTCTCTATCGTACTGCGTCACCAAGAGATCACTCAGCGCAGGCGCGACGCATGACCGTGTACACACAGCCTTTTTCTGGACGAAGAAGTTTCCTTCAATATTCACCACCATTGACGTTATTCATTGCGCATTTGACGAGAACCTCCAAGATTTGCCAACTACTAAAGAAGTATTGGTACAAAGTGAGCTAAGGTTCTTGGTTTTGCTGCTCGTAGTCCATGAAGACCACATCTGCTGGAGTTATTTTCCGCAGTCTCAGAAGAACTTGCTTCCGTATTCTTTCGCGGACTTTAAGCTAGCTAAGAGAAATAGCTTATTCCGCCATGAGAAGCGCCCTCGTCTAATCATGCCCTCATCGAACAGAAACAAGTTTTATGATTCAGGTGAAACGCTTGAGGAGCGCAGGGTTCCCCAGCACTCTTTTGAGCTCCCTAGCTGAAAAGCTGCTGGTCACTCTTAGAACGACGAGAAATAACACGCCAAATGAGCACACTCGCTCTCGCTTGGCTGTCATTCCCTACATTCACGTTGAATAAGGCTGCAGGCAGAGTAGGCGTACGAGTTTTGTTTTCCGCCCCAAACCATCTGGCCTCCTTATGCAGGCTGTTGAACAGGGATGAAACAATCTCCTCTTGCTGTGACAAGAAGCACAGAAATCGTTTCATTTAATGCGTGAAGAACGTCGTTTATGACATTCCATTATGATGCGGAAATCATATGTAGGACAAATCGGACGGTGCATGAATGACAGAATGCGTGAACATGCCAATTCTTTAAAAGCAGCAACAGGCAGTAACCTGGCATTGTACATCATGTGGCTGCTCCCCTTTGCTTGACAATGTGCAAGTTCTGAAGTATCAGGATCAATGAGCACACGAAATTTGTGAGGCGCACATAATTCACAAAAGGGGAGCAGCTTGCGTTAGTGCGCCATCACTAGCACTCTTTGACGAAGAAATTAGCTGCCATGAGCCTCAATTGTGATCAGTAAGCTTATTGTCAATGCTTTTGTTTTCTTGTTTTGTTTTCTGTTTTATTGTTCATTATTGCGGTTTTCTAGCCTTGCTGTCACTTGCTTGCAAACCTTTCTTTGTTAGTCCCCAGTTCATGGTTTTTGTTGATTTATGGATGTCCGATTTTAGTGGTTTTAATCAGTTTCGTACGACCGCCATGTCATCGTTCTTTTTTGCCATTTCTTGCTCGTGTTTATGTTTTAATGAAATCTGCTTTTGTCACACCTTGTAAACCCTTATGAAATTGATAGTAATGCCAGCCAGCTGAATCACTCGATAGCGTTTGTGCCATTTTTCGATTTTTGTTTGCCGGCCTATATATTCCCTGCCTTTCCAATAAAGAAATCAGTTGATAGTTAGCGCTGTGTCCTGTATGTTCTTCGTCCTGTTGTCTGCGCTGCTTTGCCACAATGTTCATGAACAGACTAGCCCACCTATATCCTCTTGTAGATTCTTCTGTTGTTTGTAAAAGATACGTGATCAATTTCATGACTATACAATATTTGCTAGCTGATATTGTAAGTGCGTACTCTTAAGCATGGAACCACGAACAAGTATTTCCATTTTCATAAAACTTTTGTGACCTGTTCAAGGTACCTGGTGAATATACCTTTGGCTTGCTTCCTCTAATGGTCCGTTTCTAAATTTTTGTAGAAATGATTCGTAACCTGTTGCAACATGCATATTGATAAAATGTATTGTGGGTTGTTACAGAAACCACCATTTTATCATTCTTCTGACTAGAATTTAGTATTTGTGTTGCTGTATCACCAAGATGCAGCTCCACATTCCACGTGCCTATTGCTCAACTGCACCTTGCACAAGCTGAGCATGAGCTACAAATTGCTCTGTGATAGTTTTCTTTAAAACAATCGAGTGGAATAGGCCTACTGATGCACCCAGGAGTCATGCATGGGAGTACCATTTGAGTAGTGAAAGGACGCTATTATGCAAAGTTACATCAAAGAAGCTGACCGAGCTAATCGGTCTGTATATGATAGCTGGCCTATCTATGACACCACAGCCTGCAGAAGTGCTGTATAGCGGTTTGTTTTCTCATGTTTTTGATCAAAGCAGCATGAAGCCAAGGCTATGGGGATGGACATTGAATACACATGGATTATTCAAATAAAATGGTAAAAATGATATCACTATTTCGAAACAGAAAGTCATCAGTCATAAATTGCAGCATCTGTTGATGTGTTGTCTAAGCTGTTTCGCTTCAGTGCCAAACTACATTTTCACATTCTCTCTTGCAGGTTTCAAATACAGCAACTGTACCACCACAACAATGCAGCACAGGAGATCCTATCGTCAGTGCCGCGTCGAGAAATTAAATAAAAAAGCGCTTACTCCTGGAAACTTCTCGTATCGTCATATTTGTTTGTTTGTGATTATAGAACTGCACTTTCATGGGAATTGAATGAACTAGCCCCATTATTGTCCCATTAAAACTGAATAAATTGACAATGTAGAGCTTGTTTCCAAATGCCTGCATCATAGGCCTACAAGATTGCTTATTGGCTTCAAAATACTCTTACATGTAAAGAACGCTGTTGATATAGTCATTGCTGGAAATGGTCTGCTAATATTTTTGTTACGAACCTCTAAAGCGTACACACTTTTGTATTGTTAACCACAAAAAGATTTATTAACTGTGTGCAGCAAACATGCTGTTGCAGGCATAAGGCTGCAATACGCTGAAACTCATGCATCAAAATTGTACACACTAACAGCAGCCAATTTCTAGTAGACCCTCATTAGGTGTGGATTAGAAAGTGCATTAGACTGGCGTAAGACAGTCTAATGATTCTGATGTCTCAAAACAGTCTCTTTATTGAAATACATTATATATTTTTATAAGGGATATACTTATGTGAGATTAGCTGATGCATGCTCTTGTATTAAGTAAGATGCATTTTTCTAGTTCATGAAGTTGACTGACGTTGCCATGGTGTAGCAAGTTTTCATCAGTAGTTGCTGCAAATAGCTAACATTCACGGTGGAAGTTTGCTAACTTTCAAATACTATTTTCCTGCATTCAGTAACCAAGTAGCAACCGTCATGGTAGTAATGTTACTAGCTTAGCTTACTACCTTCCAATAAGTAGTAAAAGCAACTAGTAACCGTCATGGTAGTAATGTTACTAGCTTAGCTTACTACCTTCCAATAAGTAGTAAAAGGAACTAGTAACCGTCATGGTAGTAAATTTACTAACTTTCTGTACTACCTTCTGGTATGTCAGTAACTGCAGGTAGTAAATGACATGGTAGTACTTTACTACCTTGCCGTTACTACCTGCAGTTACTACTTAGGTAGTGAATGTGTGTGACAACAATTTACTACATCAAAGTTAGTAAGTAGCACTACTTTTTTTTTTAAGAGTGTAAAGTAATAACCGGTCGTGGTAGTAATGTTAACTAGCTTAGCTTAACTACCTTCCAATAGAGTCAGTAAACAGGAACTAGTAACTGGTCATGGTAGTAAAATTTTACTAACTTTCTGTTACTACCTTTGGTATGTAATAGCTGCAGGTAGTAAATGACATGGTAGTAACTTACTACCTTGCCGTTTACTACCTGCAGTTACTACTTAGGTAGTGAATGTTGTGACAGCCATTTACTACCTCAACAGTTAGTAAGTAGCACTACCTTTTCTTTTAAGAGTGTAGAATGATGTGTCTTCTAGTTAATATTGTTTGGGACACAAATTGCAAGGAAAGTGCAAATGTTCAAGCCAAATTGCTAAGGTAGCTGCTAGAAAATAACAAGTGGACTGCCCCCTTATTTGTTTTGAAAGGATAAGTTCATGAGATTCAATTAGCTTAATCTAATCCAATTAGCAGCTTTGAAAAACCACTTCAGAGGAAACTACCTGCCGAGATCCTTTAGGGGGCCATTATGTGCAACAGGTGCTGAAGTGGAACACGTGGAGGTTGAAAATTGAGCAATAAAGAATATGGCATGTAATTTTAGGGTGATTTATTTTTACCTTCGTTATTTTGTTCACACAATGCCCTATTACTCCAACAAGAGAGCATATAGGTGAAGAACCCTTGCAATGCATCCTATTGTATATGTAGTGATGCGTTGGCTCTGCAGGTGAGAAGACAATGGGGACATCAATGAACATCAATGTCTAGTTGGGTCTTGGGATTTTTGCCGAAGACATCATGTTTGTCCATGATGAACCGGCAGTGCAACACACACGGACATAGGAAAGAAGGCACATAAACACAGTGCTGTGTTTCGTGACCTTTCCCTGTGTGTGGTTGTGCTGCTGGTCATTATGAAGGACAACCAACTAGCCCAAGTTTCAGTCTTGCTAGACATGTTTGTGCCTGCTATTTTTTTTGTGTCAACAAGCTGTCCTCCTACTTTTGTAGAACTTCTCACTGTCTTGTGTTTGCGTTGTAACGTGACAATATTCTCTATATTTTCTCTCATGGCTCTACATTTCATTGTTCTGCTCAGTATTGCAGCTGCGCAGCAGCATAACATGTTCCCTTCATTTCACTTAGTGCACTAAATACTGGCATGGGTACTCGAAGAAAATGGCACAAAATGTAACAACAATTAGCCGGTGCCAGGTGGAACACCTAAATGCCACAGTTCTACAGTAATGGGGTGAAGGGAAGGGCTTGAAGCAGAGAATGGAAATAAGGGACCCATGCATACATAATTAAGTGCCAGGCTGGCACAGTGATGGATTTGGACTCGATGCCTGACTAAACTTTTTGCAAAATATGTCTAACACTGCAAGGGACAGGTCATGTTTTGAAATGGTACCAGAAAAATAACAAATACATTCAGGTCTCAACATGTAGTGAAGGACAAATCTTGTACTATATGCAAATACCCTTTATGTGGCACAATGTCTGACAGATGGTGTGCCGTGGTAACTGCCACGGAAGGGGGCTGCACGTAAAGGATAATATTGAAGAATTGATCGCTGGGCAAGTTGGTAATCCATGACTACAAAGAACTGCGCGAAATAAACTGGCACAAGGAAGGACACTTGTCTGTGCGTCTCCTTGTGCCAGTTTATTTCACGCAGTTCTTCGTAAAAAAGAATAATAGCTGCACATTTAGACGTGTATGTCTGCATGCTTATGTGAGCGCTATATGAGCTGCTAATTCTGAAAAAAAAGCTGCAACACTTGCGCTTGAACTACTACAGAATGTTATTGTGTATAGCTAGTGTTGGTACTGGCAATAAATCTTGTATTCTCAAGCACAGTTTGTATTAGCTGCTGTACCAGCCAAAGCTAAGGATGTTGCATGACAGCTTATATTTAAATAAAGGTGCACGTAAAGCTACATGGTATGGAACAGGGGCGTAGCCAGGGGGGGGGGGGGGGGGCATTGGGGGGCGTTCAACCCCCCCCCCCCGAAAATTTTCAATTTTGCTTGTTGTATATATACACACAGACATGCAAACGCATGCACAAACATACATAAGCATGGATGACTCCCCCCCACCCTGAAAAAAATTTCTGGCTACGCCCCGGGTATTGAACATGAGGGAGGTTGACTGGGACACGTAAAGCTCAACATTTATGGGTGTGCTATTAGTGTGAAAGCGTGCTTTTTATTTGCAGCTGTTATTTGCAATTATGACACCTACTGAGTAAAAGAATTGTTCCTCTATGTCTACTATTTAGTATTTTACGTTTGCATGTCGTGTCCCATGATCCGAATCAAGCAGGATGCTACTGACTGCACATTTTTAAGACAGGTGAACATTTATTCCTAGAAGTCAAGATTACTGCCCGAGTTCAGCCACTTCTAGCATTCTGCTAGTTTATACGTTTTTAAGCGCTGTTAAGCTCAAAGCATACTCGACTGGATGACGTGGAGTGAAGTAATACTGGCCCTTGTCGCTCCGATCACATCTCGTAGCCAAGGAAAGAATCACTTTCACTCGTCGAAAATGGGTAGAATACGAAAACAACCTTCAACCTGCTGTTTCCCAACACAGGGCCTCCACCAGATCGCTGTTCGGCGCTGATATGTGGTCAACTGAGGCATGTTATAGAGCTTACGTTCATGAAGCTTCAAGGTGCAAAACAAGTGCATATTTAATTTGGGGTTATTATTTAGATTTAACAGCACCTATTAAATATTAGAATGTTTCAAGTTAATCTTTGCATCATTCAGTATAATTGTTCACATGATCCTTCTGAATCCTTCAGGCCACTTCTGCCTTTTGAAGAAATAGCATGGTTTATCCTTGAAAGCTGGATCATACTGTGACTTCATTCGATTTCAAGCATTGCTATTTTGATGCGACGCTTGGCAGGAAACATATGTTCTAACGGGTGATGCAAGCGATTTCATGCGTGCTCTTTCCGCGCCAGTCATGCACTATACGTTTCATCGTTTGTGGAAGCCAAGGGGAGCATCACTTCCAACTGTCAACAACGAACGAACCACGAGAACGAACAACCTCAGACCCGCCGTCGTCCCCAGCATGACAATCCCACGGCATCGCTCGTCCGCGCCGTCAGCCTCGAGCTCGGGAGACTGCATTCTTTTTCTGCGAAGGCTCGTTGTTCTTTCGACTCAACAACAACGTTTCTTCATCGCCTATGCTACACTCGAGAGAGAAATGAGCGCGCCCGTTCTGAAAGCTGGTCCGTCGCCTCGTACGCGCTGCACTACACCAAACCCATCAGTTGCGCGAATAAGCGATTATGTGTTTTAATCCGATTCTCTGAGATGAACCTCTACATAATACTGTCCGTATAAACGCACCGACATCAACGCGGACGCTCGCGAAGGACGTGGGAGACTGTACTTCGCCAAGTAGAGATGAGATCAGCTGACTTCCACCGCCTGTACTGCGTCAAACATCGCAGAAACTTTTCTTTGGCGGCTGGTTGCACATCAGGGCACGTTCGGCTGCTGTATGATGCCGGCAAATGGAAATGCACTCGGAAACGCATCGTTCATTGTTCACCTCTGTCTCCGTGCGGGATGCGCAAGCCGTCGGACGAGAAACATAATTCCACACACAAACTGACTGTGACTGCCCGCGAGGGTTCGCTTAAGGTCGTGCACACGTATACACGCGCATTATACGCGAACGATGCCTCTCATATATGCAAAATTATAGCGTTGTAGCCGATCGTAAAAGCGTCCAAGATAACGTGAAGTGCATATATAAAGCCGCGGAAGTCCACCCAGATCGTGTGGTACGGTGGCGTAGTGGTTACAGTGTCTGCTTGTCACGCGGTTGGCCTGGGTTCAAATCCCCGTGGTGGAGTGTGTGTGTGTTGATACATGGTTTGTGACTCTCTGTGCAGTGTTCTTGTGATGAGTAAATGCATATTCATGAGTTGAAAGGCTGAAGAGAACAAAAGAAAAAAAAAAGAGGAACACTGGTCGATCAGCTACAACGTAGAACAATTTCTTTTTTTTTTCTAGAAATTTGCGAAAAGTACCGCATATATTTCGACCGCATATTGAGCCGTATATAAGCCGGACAGATTTGACCTGAAATACCGCTTAACCACATCGACGGTATGCGTTACTTTAAGCGGTCACTTTTAAACGGCCTTCTGGCAACGAGATGGCCGCGCATAGGGAAGAGCCGCATAAATTTAGGCCGCATAGGAAAGAGCCGCTTAGCCAGAGGCCGTATAAAGAAGGCCCGCATGAAAGAGCCGTATAAGTAGGCCGCTTAGAGAGCCATTTATAAGCGTCGAAAATTTCACCTACTTTCCGCCTTATATGCGTTGTTTTAAGCGGTCGTTTGCTAAGAGTGTAGTCTGCGTAGTCATGCGGAGCTCGGCAAGAGATGCCGAGCGATACCGATATATTAATTATGATTGAGTCTATTTAGCATTAATTACGCTAATTAACTCATTAGGTCTAGATTGACTTGTGGTGAAAGCTGGTCGACATGAAGCCTCGAGTATGTAGATTATACTAATTAAGCTCATTAGCATGATTAATCTAATTTAAATATTACTGCTAGCTTGACTAGGGAAAGTTAATAATATCTGGGGTTTAACGTCCCAAAACCCCGATATGATTATGAGAGACGCCGTAGTGGAGTGCTCTGGAAATTTCGACCAACTGGGGTTCGTTAACATACACCTAAATCTAAGTACACGGGCCTCTAGCGTTTTCGCCTCCATCGAAAATATGGCCGCCGCGGCCGGTATTCGATCCCGCGACCTGCGGGTCAGCAGTCGAGCACCTTATTTACTAGGCCACCCTGAAGGGTTGCAGATCAGCATAGGCAGTCAAACAAGGCGAGTTCCACGATAATTTATACCAGTCTAATCTGTTTCATCCCTCTTTCACCAACACTTAGCGGAGAGGAAAACGCGGCGTGGGTAGCATGTCATGAGCATAATGAAGTCGGTGATTTCCGGCGTCTTTAGTTCTCGACCTAAAACGCGTTCTTGGGCTAGTTGGTGCATGGTCTGACAAAAATTTGGAGGCACAAAGGGACGAGGACAAGAAATGACAGGACTTGTGCCAAACTAAAAACTGTTTTATTGGAAAGAACATTGCGTTCCAGGTAGCTTCACGCGCATGGGCGAGTCACATTGACAATCACGGTAACAGAATGACAACCTACTTTGAGTTATCAAGACTTGTCTAAAAAGTGCAATTCGTTGCGATATAAATTCAAGGAAGGCACACTAACACATTGGGCACCCTTCTTATTTATGCAAAAAGCCTCCACCATTCTCTGGCCACTTGGTTTCGAATTTTCCCAAGCACCCTGGTTTTCCGAAAACCGGGGCGCGCATGCGCAGGACTTGCAGTGCGAAGGCAAGTGTAAACCAGATACATTGTTAAGGGAGGCTTCATGTTCCATTAATCGGATATTTAAACATCGACCAGTGTGGCCGATGTATGTCCTACCACAGCTGAGGGTATTTCGTAAACCACACCCAACTACGCATGGGCAATACGGTTTTACATGTTGTATGTCACAGGCGACCTTATTGTTTTTTCTCAGACACACGGGCGCGTAGCCGCGAGAGCTTGTTAGGGGCGCTGTTGAAACTAAGGTGACTTTATTAAAATGATTCTTTTTGAGAAGATCATTGAACAATATTGTACTTGCAAAGGTATTGTTGCTTTACCTCTGCTGGTAATTGAGCTTTAAAGAAAAATGTCTGTGGGCAGCGAATATAACACGGCAAGTCGTCTTGTAAAAGCGCAAAATATTGAATTCATAAATTGAGACCAACTGAAATTAGGGACGGCAAGCGTCTGTCTACACATTTTGAATCCGCGATCGTCATCACCGCCTCACAAGCTTGTACTATTTTCTGGAAGTTAGGTTTTTTCACACTACAAAAACAGCAGTGCTAAAGGACGTTCTTGCTTTAGAACTTTTAAGAAACCCGTGGGAGCCAACAACAATATAATCGGACGAAATATATTGAAGAGGCAGGGGATGCGAAGAAGGGCAGCACGCTCTTCGAGAGCTCGTCGTTATCAAGCGCAGCCAAGCGACACGTAAGCCTCCTTTCATTGCAACAGAAACTGCTGATTCATGGTCGAGCTGCCCAACCGGCCGCTCGTTGCATGCGCTGCGGTTATCAGTCGTCGATTTAGGTTCACGCTCGCTGCTTGTAGCGGATATCGTCGTCGTGCTTTTTTTTATGTATTGTGGTTTTCTCGATTCGCGCGACTACGGCAAGCGTCATCGCGCGATTTTTGAACGTTGAAGGTCCCGTACGCCACGTGGGTGTGAAAAAAGGTGAACTAAAAGCGATGTCCCGAATTCCTGGGTATGGTCTACAAATACGACAAACACAATCCACTGATGTTGGTCTACGTAGCACTATCCAGGCCTACCAGCCTCGACGGCCTGTACCTCACCAACGCAAAGGGTGGCTTCAGGTTCCGACATGTCGCCGGCTCTGTCGACAGACAATTTGTCGACGGAAATGACCGAGGCATCCACGAATTCCAACAGCTCTACTATACCACACACTTCACTACACATGGACCCCTCGTCGCCACGATCACGACCGGATCCTATAACAAGTCATGACCAGCTGCTGGTGCTCAATGATCACGGTGATGATGCCCTTGTTCAACAACTGTCAAGAACTACTTCACACATCACACGGGTTCGTGAAAACGTGCGTGCGTTCTCGGGACACGTACTCTACATATCAGCTTACCGCTTCTGGTGTTGGTCATACCCACGTTGCCATTGGCAGCGGTACCCAACCGTAAACAACTGGTTATATAACACATATGCGGCTCTTCAACATATATGTGTGCGTATAAAATTTATACAAATCTTTAGCACCATTTTGTAACGTGTCGCTCAGCAAAGAAGTTACGCCACAGTCATCTACCCGCCGCATGCTTCGCATAACATCGACTCCCACGGTACGTCGGATCTGCCGAATTTTTTTTAATACATGAGCGTCAAAGACCAGCAAGAGATAGTTTTCATGTTGAAATGGTGCATTAGTATGATCACTAAAGCTCTTTAGGGGGGGAACAGTTGCGGATGCGTAGGAAATGTTGGATACAGCTTTGCATCCGCTTCAAGATGAATGAATTGGTGCTGTGACGTCTGCATCCTTTAAAAGTCTCAATACTCAACGTTAGGATGCGAACCATCAGGATAAGTATTATCACGTTTAAATTGCTGTTCCTGTTCTTAGCACCTACTTCAGCGAGTGCTTCTCGGTTTTTGATTATCAGGTAGAAATAGCTCTGTTTGCAATATAAGTTACTGTGGTGCTTGTATCAGAATACAATTGCTTCATCATATCAGCTGCTGTCGTCTAAGAAAGTTCTTTTGTTTTCCTTTTGCTGTGTTGTACTTGTGCATGCGCTATCATTGCTTGTGCAAGTTCAGGAATAAGTGAAACAGAATGCCTCAGTAATCTGTAAAGCACGAAGCATTTGCCTGAGCATTTTTTCCATTGCTCAAACACGCTTGGTGGTATTATGCTGATTTCAAAATTCTTGCAGCTATCACGATTTGCTGAATATCATAACATATTCTCGGCACACTCATTCGTACAAGAAATTTTATTGCGTGTACGTGTAGATCGCACTGCATTAAAGCTGAACGCGAATATTTTCTTGGCTTTCCTTGCGGATTCTCTCCATCATGGTCTTTTTTTTTGCCCTTGAAGCGTGGAGCTTCACGTCCTTGAATACGCACTTCGATCACTCTCTTCTGTAGAAATAAAGTGGTGCTCAAACCGTTTTTTAAAACGAGCGGTTATCCTCGAGCATTTCCGCGCGTCGTAGATAGAAATTATCATCATCATGAACGGGCTCGCGCTCTATTCGTCTCTTCTTCATTCTCGTTTTGCTATTCCGTTTCTTCGCTCCCAGTATACGTGCGCCAATTTGTCGGTCGTTGCATGCAATCCTTTGATGAGCGATAGAATGAGTACTGCGAGCAAGAAAAGAAAAAAGGAAATGATTATTTATTTATTTACTTATTTTTACCAGTACCTCAGGGCCGGATTTTTGCCGTTAACCGTCATGTCCCGTATTGTATATGCATGTATATGTACATAAAAGCCAGAAATAATATGTAATACAAATATACCCACAAATATTATGCCTTAAGAGCAAGCCTATGTCGCAATTAAAAAAAAACAATTCAGAAGAAAAAAAATTTGCGAAAGCGCGTGACCGGGGATTCAATCCTGCGCCCTCTCGCTCTGCAGCGCGCTGCCTTGAACAATACTCCTTGCGTCACTCGTTTTCCAGGATACTAACGACAGAACTTAAATGCAGGCGACGTCGGGTCAAACGCATGGGACGCTACACGTGGCGAAATGTAAGTTATGCGATACCCGGCCCTTGCTGCATCGTTGCCCGCGCTGCGTTTGCGTTGTATCACTTGCGACCCACGCTAGCTTTCCATTTTGAGGTTGTAGCGCCACGCCAACGTGGCCAGTCGGGAAGGGAGAAATAACAGCGTCCGTAGCTTGTGATGGCGCGAGCTAGTGGGGAACGCTATGGCTCTTGTAGGTTTATACCATAGTAGGGAAGAAACTAACGGCTGAACCAGGATCACGCTCACAAACAAGGACGCAAACCAGGTCACAAATCAAAAACCAGGTCAGAAAGCACAGGGAAGCAGATTGTGGTGCATTTGCATTGCTAATATGTGCTATGCACATAGTGTTTCCACAGTAATGGTCTGTGTGCTTGACGTAGTACGCTGTTGCACAACACCAATCATCCTTTGTGTGTTTCGAAGTTTTTTTCACTGGGTGTGCTAAAAATATGGTGTTTACTATTGTTTGCGATCGCAGCTGTTGTCGTCTTTAAGAAAACTGACAACTAAACCCTCAAATACAGCTCTAAAGACACGCTCGGTTACATGCAGCGCGACTTGGAGGAAGACAGGAGACACAATAAAAACAAAGACGAGCGCCGACTTACAACTGAGTTGTCAGCTGTAAGTCGGCGCTCGCCTGTGTTTTATATGTATCCTGTCTTCGTCCAAGTTGCGCTGCATGTGTCCGTGTATGTACCAACTCGACCAAGTCAAAGTATTATTTAAAGACGCGACACTGACTACATGAGCTTGCTTATTTTTGCGATAATCCAGCACTCATTCTGGTTCAGCGCCACTAGGTCTCGCAACTTTCATTTAGTCGTTTTCTACGCTCAACGAATCTAGCATTTAAATCGCCACTTCTCTAACCAAACCGGCAGTTCAGAAACTCATAGGCCTTCGTTCGGCAAGGCCTCTGTATGTCTACTTCGTTGATAAAGCACGTTGTATAATATTCTTGAACTTCGCAAAGCAGACGAAGTGTAAGAGTAATTATTTTCCTAGTAATTATATGTTTCAGTAACATTCGGTGTAAATTACGGCGAGATGTTGAAGTTAATCACATTGTTCCTAGGGTCCTTTTAGAAACTATGCAGAGTGTGGCGTGGCCGACATATTTATGTTCGTAATGACACAAAGCCCGAAAATGATAGTACAATTTTTGAATTTCCATCGTATACTACGATAGCGAGGAGAAAAACCTCTGTAACCGTGAACCCAGGTATGCTAGATATTCAGATATTCCAGCGAGGAAGACGCAACCATCATGCCCGAAGCAAGTGATATTTATTTTTGCAGTTCTCATTAGATAAGTGCACCACTGCTGCAAGAAAATTCTTTAGTCGCCCAAGTCAGGGTCTTCCCGAGGTGGGCAGGAGAGAAACCACCGTCTTCTTCTGATTCCGTTCCACCAAACAGAAGGTTCAAAAACTATGAGATCAGCTGTTTTTCTATTTTTCATGCAAAAATACTTTGGCCTACTGAAAAAACATCGAAAATTTTAAGCATGAGGTATCGCTTGTTGTTTTCATATATATAAGCTTGCAGAGCTAAAGTGACGAGGAGTTATAGTGACGCGAGTGTGGCTACATTCTTTGAGTTTAGCATGAGAAACAACTTATGTAGGCAGGTGCCCACGAGCTCTGGTGTGACCCATCAAGCCCGACTCAGTGCAGGCTGCGCTAACCTCTCATTGGAATAATTGCATGTTATTGATTTCAATATTACACGGAAACATGACGGCGACGGCAGAATCCACCGAGAGTGTCTATAGCATTGCTATGGCAATGAAACACGGCTCTCATCTAAAACAGATTTTTTTTTGAAGTTCGGCCTAGTTCGGGCCTTCATCACAGCGTTAGGTCACTGCATATCGGTTGCTGACCAATCATTGGAGGCAATCATAGCTTTAAAAAACACAGGTCGAATATTACCATGGTCATCGTTGCGCTTAACTCCTTGACCGCCTAGAAACAAAGAATATCCACTCTATTTAGCTAATGAAATTCTGGGGTATACTGAATACAGACCGACCCGCGAAGTTAGAGTGCTATTGAAAGGGTGTTTTTTTGTAACATAGCAACTAGCCGAACTAAGGAATCTCAGCAGTCCCATTTCCTAATTGAATTGCACTGCATCAGAACTTTTATAAAAAATGACGAGGCCCGGAAAACCTTTCAACTACTCACACAGTTAGATTATGATTTTTCTGTAGGACTAAATAATTCTAACCAGCCCAACGCAGATTACAGAGGTGGCAGCGTCGATAAAAAAAAGTGGAATACTACAACGCACGTGGTTGCGCTTGGAGATCTGTTTTGCAAATATTTAAGCTCTCGCTGCACCTTGGAACTTCTTTGCGCATATCACGATCGCTACACCAAGGAGGCTCGTCATTTTCGAGGTGATATCGGGAAGACGAAAAAATTCGTTATACCTGGACGCAGAATTATGGACGGATCCAAAAACGTAGGGGTTTGTCAAGGTTTACATATTACACTGGCACAAGCGCTGCTTTGCTTTTGCATCGCGGACGAAAGAAATACGAATGAGACCACAAGGATAATATACTGGAAACATGAAATCTTCGCCATGGTTAATGCACCTGAAGGAGGAGTGTTCTGGCTAACAGCGAGGCGCGGTTATATACGCATTTGACAAAAATGCACGGCAACAAATACGTTGCAGTTTACTGTCGCAGTATCAGTGTCACCTTTCCCGAACATATCTCTGCGCTGACGGATAAGCATGATTGATTATTTCCAGAATAACATGCACCTAAAAAGCAATGCAGGATTGTGTTGCATGGTCTAAGCCGCGGTATGAACTAAATATAAGTGCTGAGCGCTACTGCTATGCGTGCGGAAAAAGGTGAACTCGTATTTTTTCTATATGACGTCAGGAGAAATGATGAAGCTAAAGGGTGACGTGTACATTCTTTCAGATTATTTCATTTTCAATGCGATAAATGAATCACAGTTGATTTTTATGTAATGGCACATTTCGTTCCACCGGCAACATGAGCAAGATTCATGACATTCAAGAAATATTGCTCCTTGTCAAAAATTGCACTGTGTGGCGTGTATTGTGGAATCTCATCCACGGATATTTGCAGGATATTATATGTTTTATACACTTCACCGTTCTCGCATAATTTTGTTTACTTTTACAACTGATGCTGAAGCCTGCACACCCGTAGGTTTTTGTTTGGCACGGATTCTGCCAGCGTCCTTCGTTAATAAAGCATCATATATATTTTCCTTGCGCTTCGCAATATACATAAAGTGTAGGAGTAAGTATCGTCATAGTAGTAATTTGGTTAAATAACATTCTATGTCAAATAACGTCGGGAAGTTGAAACCTATGGCAGCATTGCTAGAATTATTTTAGAAAGAACTCAAACTGGCGAGCCAAAGTATTTTGCGTATGCATAACGGTATAAAATGAGGAGCGTTCCTACAATTACTGAACTTGCACCGTAGATTCTCTCACGAGGGCAAATCCTTGTAACCTTGAACTCACATAGACGCCAAATTTAGGTATTGAAGCACGACGCACACATGAGGCGTGAACAAGTCATTTTATTTACCAGTTTACATTGAGAAGTGCACTATTGCTAAAAGCAAATTGCTTATTTGCCCAAGACAGGATCATCCCGAGGTTGGAAAGGAGAGCAAGGGATTGCTTTGGGGTTGCTGCAATCTGAAAAAGGAAAGCGTTCAAAAACAGTGAGATCACATGTTTTTGTATTTTTCATGCGAAATGATTAAGGAGCAATAAAAAAAAAACGCCAGGCCTGTGCGCAACGCGCAGCACAGTTACAGCGAAACCTGGAAGCCATTCTAGAGCCACAGGCAAGGTATAATCATGAGCCTGACTACGGCCACTGCAGCGCAAAGGCATCTCCCATGTTCCACCAATCAACCCGGTCCTGGGCTTTCTGCTGCCACGTCGTACACGCAAACTTCTTAATCTCATCTGCACATAATACTTCTGTCTTCCCCTCGCGCATTTGTCTTTCTCTAGGAATCCGGTCAGTTACTCTTATTGACCAGCGGTTATCTTGTCTACGCGCTACATGCCCTGCCATGTCCACTTCTTCTTCATTTCGACTAAGATGTCCTTAACACCCAATTAGTCCCTGATCCACTCTGCTCTCTTCTGGCCCCTTAAGGTTACACCTATCATTTTCTTTCCATTGCTCGCTGCATCGTCCTTAGTTTTCAGTTGAACCCCCTTTACGCTTCCAGATTTCTGCTCCGAAGGTGACTGCCGGTAAGATGCAGCTGTTATATACCTTCTGCTTGAGTAATAGTGGTAAACTACCATTCTTGATTTGAGAGTAAATGCCGAATGTGCTCCATCCCATACTTATTCTTCTAGTTTTTTCAGTCTCACGGTTCGGCTCGTGGTGACCACCTGCCTTAAGTAGACGTATTTATTAGAGATTGCAGAGCCTCGGTATCTATCGCAAAGCGCTGTTCTCTTCCGAGACTGCTTCACATTGCCTTAGTTTTCTGCGTATCAGACCTACCGTTCTGCTTTCATTGTCGAATTCAATAATCAGAGTTGCAATTCGTCTCCTGAGTTACCCATCAATTCAATGTCATCACCGAATTGCAGGTTACTAAGGTAATTTCCATTACCTCATACCCCTAACTGTTCCCAATCTAGGGCCCTGAAAACCTCCCGTAATCACGCGGGGAAAACATTGGGGAGATGGTGTCTCCCTACCTACACCCTTCTTTATTGGGAATTTGTCGCTGTCGTTATGGAGGTGTGGTGGCTGTGGAGGCCGCTGTATTTCTTCAGTACGTTTATATAAGGTCCGTTGACGCCCTGATTCCGTTGCCTGGATTACCACGCCTTAAATTAAAATTTTTTGGAGTACGGAAGCGCGCACTATGACACTTCGTCTTTTTGCGGATAAGCATGGAACCAGCGACACATCTGTGAGGAATTAGGGGCACTTATGGATGCTGCATGTAGCTGGTGACGATGAAGAAATATGGCGGACTACTTTATAGTAGACGGTAAGCTTAAACCACACACCTGTTGTGGAATTAGCATTGAGTGCCAATAAAATTTGTTGCTGGGCTAGTTGATCATAGTTAAAATATAAACGGGGCTAGTATACTTCTCTGCGTCTTGTACTCGTCCTTGTCCCGTTTAGCGCCAACGTCTTATAATTTAGCATTGAGTGCCGCCTGGTTGCTTTTTTACTCTTCTGCCATGCTATATTATATGTCAACGTCATTCCTTGTCCGAGTTATCAAGCACCAGCGTGGCTCTGTGGTAGTATACTCGACTGCCACGCAGAGGGCCCGGGTCAAATCCCATCCTGGATATTTGTATTCACCTCATGCTTTCTTATTCGCGTGATAGCGGTTACGCACACCGGCGGTAGCGGCGGTGACGACGGACAACTACGGTACTGTCGTTGTGATCTCATAACGGCTTTGACTGTAAAATCAGCAGGAGACCCTCTCCTACCGTAAATTGACGGCAGACGAATCTTGGCGTATGTGTGCAGGATGGACTACTTTCTTTCTTGCTCGCTTGCTTTAACATGGCGCAATGCTCTCTCCTTCCTTTTTACTTCCTCCACGCCGGGAATCGCACGTACTCTCCTGACGGCGGTTCGTGGCAGCGACAAGCAGACGATGTGGTCATTGCTTGTGCGGCCTCTAGGAAAACTTGTGCCATCGAACAGCCACCACCATCGTCGCTCCCCTGTCACGGCAGCAAACCCAGCGAATGCTATGATCGTTCGCAGGCGGAATTTGAGTAAATCACAGCGCGCTTTGCGCGCAAGCGGACACGTCACGTGGTATTTTTTTATATTGTTACGAGTGATGTGTTTATTTACAGATGAGGTGAAATGGCATTGGGAAAGAGCAGCGTACTTCTGGACAGGCCTAGTCCGGTTCACCCAACCACACAATCCAAGCGCCGGCTCCACTACTCTTCTTCTTCTTCCGCGCCCGTACGCTCGCGCATCTTCGTTGCATTTCCCCCGGCGGCAGACGAAGCTCGCCGAGCGAGTTAAATATGCCTATGATGGTACTTTTGAGGCGGGCTACGTGAACAATTTGCGTAACGCGCGAACGCCGGTTATTGGCTGTGACCCGGGCGACAACGTAATTCACGTCACTGAGACGAGTGACTATCACGAATGGGCCGGAATAGTTTGCTAGAAACTTCCGGTACAATCCTTTTCTACGAACAGGAGTCCACAGCCAAACGTAGTCGCCAGGAGAAAACTCTACGGGGATATGCTTGGCATCGTAGCGACTCTTGCTGTGTTCTTGAGAAGACAATGTTCGAAGGCGCGCTAGTTGACGTGCTTCTTCAGCACGACACAACGTCTGAGCGATGGACAGATCTTCCTCATGCGAGAAAGGTAAGAGGGTGTCCAGAAAGCTCCGTGGGTTTCGTGCGTAAAGCAGAAAAAAAGGCGAATGTCCAGTAACTTCATGCTTGGCGGTGTTATATGCGTAAGTAACAAACGGTAAGACGGCGTCCCAGTTCCTGTGGTCAGCATCAACGTACATCGATAGCATATTCGTAAGAGTTCGATTCGTTCTCTCAGTGAGACCGTTAGTTTGCGGATGGTAAGGGGTGGTGTGGCGATAAGAGGAGCCACAGAGGCGCAAAATTTTTTCAACCACATCGGCGATAAATTGCCGTCCACGGTCACTGATGACAACCCGTGGAGCACCGTGACGCAGTATGACCCGTTGTAACAGAAAAGAGGAAACAGCGGCTGCTGTGGCCGATGTCAGTGCGTCCGTTTCCGTATAACGAGTTAAATAATCTACGCACACTATAACATATCGGTGGCCGGATGGGGTCTTAGGAAGGGGTCCGAGCAAGTCGATGCCGACTTTTTCAAAAGGGGATGTCGGTGGTGAGATGGGCTGCAAATAACCTGCCGGAGCAGTGGTGGATTGCTTGTGGCGCTGACATATAGCGCAGCTGGCGACGTACTGTTTTGTGGTCTTCCACATTTTCGGCCAGTAGAACCTCTCACGTAGTCGATGTAGCGTACGTGTGAAACCGAGATGACCGGATGTTGTGTCATCGTGCATAGAACGAAGGACGACCTGGCGCAGGCTTTTCCGGCACCACTAGAAGCAACGGGAGGCCGTCGGCTGAATAGTTTCTCTTGTACAGCAAGCCATTTGAAATTGTAAAGTGCTTGTCGGCGGAGTTATGTGCAGCTTCGAGCAAGGGCTTCAGGGTAGGGTCGCGTTGTTGCTCACGTTTGAAGCTGCTGGTATCTGGGAAGTCGGACAAGACAGAAACTAAATAGTCATCAATGTCATCGCCGTCAGCATTGGTGTGTACTGAAGGAAGGCGGGATAAGCAGTCGGCATCCGTGTGACATCGTCCGCTCTTATAGGTCACAGAAAAAGCTGTACTCTTGGAGGCGCAAACGCCCAACGAGCCAGCCGGCCAGACGGGTCGCGAAGTCCCACAAGCCAGCATAGTGAGTGATGATCGGTCACTATTGTGAACTCCGCGGCCATGTAGATACGGTCGGAACTTCTGAATGGCGAAGACGACTGCTAAGCACTCGAGCTCGGTGACGGTGTAGTTCTTCTCTGCTCTGGTCAGTGTCCGACTGGCATATGCTACGACGTGCTGACGGCTGTTGCAGAGTTGGACCAGCACAGCACCAACACCTAGGCCACTAGCATCAGTATGAAGTTCAGTGAAAGCATCAGGATCAAAATGCTTCAGGATGGGTCCTGAAGTTAATAAAAACTTCAGCTGTTGAAATGCAGCCTCACATTTATCATCCCACAAGTACGGTGTGTCTTTATGAAGAAGGGACGTCAGTGGGGAAGCAAGGTGTGCGAAGTTCTTAATAAATCGGCGGAAATATGAGCATAGACCCAGAAAACTTCGCAGGTCCTTCACTGTTCGTGGTTGCTCAAAGTTGCGAACCACTGCGGTCTTCTGTGGGTCTGGTCGTACGCCGTCTTTATCCACGAGAAAGCCTAATACGAGGGCTTGACGTTCTCCAAAATGGCACTTCTTTGAGTTTAAAACAAGGCCAGCTTCGCGTAAGCATTCAAGCACAAGTGACAAGCGGTGGTTATGCTCTTGAAAAGTCTTTCCGTAGATAATCACGTCATCTAAATAGCACATGCAAATTTCCCATTTTAGTCCACGGAGTACTGTATCCATAAATCACTCGAATGTCGCTGGAGCGTTACACAAACCAAAGGGCATAACGTTAAACTCAAAAAGACCATCTGGTGTTACGAAGGCCGTCTTCTCTTTATCTGAGGGATGCATAGGAATTTGCCAATACCCAGAACGCAAGTCAACAGAAGAAAAATAGGAGGCAGAATGCAGGCAGTCCACGGCGTCATCTATACGTGGCAAAGGGTACACGTCTTTTTTTGTAATGGCATTTAGGCGACGATAGTCTACGCAGAATCTCCATGAATTATCCTTCTTCCTGACTAGAATGACAGGAGCTGCCCACGGACTACACGATTCTTGTATGACGCCCTTCTTTAGCATGTCTTCAACTTGCTCAGCGATGACTTTCCTTTCGGAAGGCGATACGCGATAGGGCTTCTGGCGTATTGGTGGTGCTTGGCCTGTATAGATGCGGTGTTGCGTACGTGAAGACGGTGGCGTAACGGTAGACGTCTCGTCTTGGGCAAAGTCAAAAACTGAGGCGTAGCCTGCGAGCACCTCCTGCAGTAGAGACCGTTCAGTTGAAGGAAGCGACTTGTTGATCATACGGTCAATGCTGGCAGAATAGTCGGGGTACGAATTGGCGTGGGGTTTCTTTACGGCCGCCGACAGTTCAAGTGACCGTATGGTAGAGTACTTTGCTCTTGAAAGCTTGCCAATTTAAGTCCTGCAGGCAGAGATATGGGCTGCGCGGAAACGTTCACAGTCCACAAATCGGCACAACCATCGACGGCGAGCACGAGGCAACGAGGCACAATAAACGTTTTTCTTAAGTGCGTTACTGAAGTTCGGCTCGGCTAAACCATAGTAAGAACCCGCACGAGAACGTGAAGAGTTTACGCGCACGAACATTGCGGTATGCGGGGCCAAACAGACGTCTTGAGACACGGAAAACACGTCCGAGCTGTCATCAACGGTATCTTCCGTCAACGGAGGAGGGCAACACGGTACGAAAAATAATCCCACCACTACCACAATCCAGAGTGGCACCCACATTCACGCAAAAAATCTATACCTAGAATGACGTCGTGGGTCGCACGTGCAAGCACCGTTAGTTCAGCTCTAAACGTTTGATTTCCTACAGAAAGTAAAACAGAACAAACACCAACCGGGCTCAACGTTTCTCCCCCTACGCCGCGGAACGTAGCACTCCGATTCCAAGCAAACATTACTTTCGTCCCAAGGACGATTTTTAAAAGACATGCTCATTATAGAAACTGCAGCACCGGTATCAACTAATGCAACAGTACTCACATTGTCTACAAAAACACTCACTTTTGTTCTCAACCATTACAACACAAGGGGGTCTTGCGGAAGATGATTTTGCGGCCTCGCCCCCATCGGTCGCACCAGTTAGTTTCCCAGTGGTGGTGGCGTCCCCGAGCGGCGACGCGGGGACGGGGATCGCTGTTGGCGTGCGGGTGGTGGGGTAACGCTGCGGTCGGAGCAAGGCGAGTCAGCACGTGCTGCGTGTTGCCGTTGGAAAGAGCTCTGAAATGGTCGAGACTCGCCAGCAGGCACATAGGGAGTGTACACGTTGAATCGTGGAGCTCGCTGCTGGCGACGGTAGCAGTACCTAGCGATGTGTCCAGGTAGCCCGCAGTTGTAGCAAGTACGGGTGTCGCGTCTAGTCGTCTCCGGCGAGGTAGACCTCGTTGGTTGATAAAAGCCGGGAGATGGCGGCTGAGGAGTAAATCGCCGTGATGCAGCTTGCCTGCGTTCCTGGTTTTCCAGTGGCCGTTCACTCCTTCGTTCGAACCGATCGGTGTAATTCGGGCGAGGCTCAAAGTAGCTCTGACGCATCCGAGGTACCGGTGGTTCATGGGGCGTTGGTCGAATGCACACTGATGGCAGACACCGGCGGTGTCCACAGCTTGCAGTTGAGCAAGTTCTTCCTTAACCACTCGTCTTATAATCGAAGAGATGTCGTCCTGCGATGGAAGGTTGACACTTGCAATCGTGGGCACATTGTCAAGACGTCCAAATTTCGGTAGGATTCTCCTCCTCTTTAGCGCTTCGAACGCTCGCAGTGTTTCCTTAGGTCGGAAGGTGTGTGTAGGTCTTCCTTAGTGATAAGAAAATTGTACACGTCTTCCGCGATTCCCTTGAGGAGATGACCTACCTTATCTTCGTCAGACATGGTCGCACTCACGATTCCGCAGAGCTTCAAGACGGCCTCGATGTAGGTGGTGCATGTTTCGCCAGGTAACTGAGCTCTGCGTGAAAGCGTTTGCTCCGCTGCTTGACCTTAGCAGTCGAGTCACCAAAACACCTCTTCAGCTCGTCCACAAAAATGTCCCATGTGGTCAATGCACTCTCGTGGTTGTCGAACCAAAGAGACGCGGTGCCAACGAGAAAAAAACACCACGTTCTCGAGCTGCTTAGTAGTGCTCCAGCGGTTGCTGCGACTCACTCTTTGGTAGTGCTTGAGCCAATCCCTCAACATCGTCATCCGGCTGCCCCGAAAAGGTCCTTGGTTGACGTTCCGACGTGCTGCAGCCAGCTTGTCCTGGCGGGTGAGCGTGTTGCTCATCAGCGGCGAGGTTATGGCCTGCTCCTGCGTCCTCCATGTCTGGTAGCTGCGGTGGCAAGCCTGCCAAGCGTCTGCTGCCGTCGCAAAATTGGTAGAGCTGGGTCGTCCAGATCGATGTACCCAGCACCTCCACCAAACTGTTACGAGTGATTGTGTTTATTTACAGATGAGGTGAAATGGCATTGGGAAAGAGCAGCGTACTTCTGAGACAGGCCTAGTCCGGTTCACCCAACCACACAATCCAAGCGCCGGCTCCACTACTCTTCTCTTCTTCCGCGCCCCGTACGCTCGCGCATCTTCGTTGCAATATTTCGCGGGACCCACGTAAGCAGACAAACTAATACCTATTATAGTAAAGTTAGAAACTCTCTAATCGGATGTTTTGCGAACATGTCTGCAACATTCTCGTTGGAATTTTTAGCTTGGCTTATGTGATTCAGAAGTTAAACACGCCAAACTAAGCTGTTAAGTGCAACAAGAAAAAAAGTGTGACTTACTCAAATCAATAGTCGGCAACATGACTTTAGTGATTTGGCATATTTTGAAACTATGGCTATGGTAAAGTATGGCGCCGTGCATGCATGGCCGCCGCCACTAGGGCAGCAGGTTTCGTTACCTCAGATCAGTTGGCGAGCGAATGTTGACGAAGATCATACTATAAAACATGCCTAGATCACTCGTAGATCACTTAGAAGGGAACAATTTCCGCTCTTTTCATGTGATAGAAATTTTGGTCTTTATCAAATGCCGCCGCGCAAAGTGTCACAGTGATATATAAAGGGTGCTTTGACAACGTGGCGTACAACCCGCTGCAAGCTATCTCAGCATTTCGACTGGTAATCAGGAGAAAAACATCGGGCATTTTCTCGCGAATTTTGAAAAAAAGACTAAAATTTAAATACCTCGAACAGCTTTGATTGTAATTGTTTCGTAAAAAACTAATTGTAACAAGATCTATGCACATAATAGACGCCGCAACTTTCTGAATAGACGTAATTTTACAAGACATGTGGTCATTCCTGGTGATCTACTATCGCTTAACATGCAAAGCTAGCGCGGCGGAAATAAACATCTTCTTGCGCACACGATCGCTACACCACGCAAGCTCGTTAATTTTAGCTTGTTAGTGAAAAGATGAACAAAGTTGTTTTATACCTCCACGTCGACGTACTCGTTTACTTGACGAAGATTTACCTGTATCAGCTACAGGTCCTGCATTGGCACAAAAAGTGTTTTCCTCTTGCATTGTGGTCAATATGAAAACCAATGCCGCCACGACGACAACAAACTGGAAGCCTGAAATCTTCGCCATGGTTGAAGCACCTCAAAGACGGCGTGATTTGGCAAACACTTTGTCACGTTTATATATAATTCAGCACGATGCACCGGAAAAAGAAACGTCACATTTGGGTGCCGAAGTATCAGTCTGTCCTTTCACAAACCTATTTCTGCGCTGAGGATGACACCTGATCGATGCTTTTGTGAATTCCATCAGCGTAAAAGACAATAGGGATTCGTGCGACATTGTTAAGCCACAGTGGTGTAAAAACTTCAAGATAGTTACCGGGTTTGATTGCTGATCTGTGAAAACATTGTGAAGTTGCACTCAACTCTATAGCATCATGATAATGATTGAGTTGCAAATTCGACGACTGCATTCTTTATGATTAATGGATTTCCAATGTAAGAATTAAGCTAATCACAATTGCCTTTTGATGGACCGATACATATTGTTTCAACGGCCAGATACGAAAGATTCATGATCTCCAAGAGTGCTCTATGCCGAAAATTGTATATTGTGGCATGTGTTGCACTTAGTAATAAACTGCATCAATATGGAATATTATTTTAACAACGTTGACATTGCCACCCCATAGATACTTTCCTACCTCCTTACAAGTGTTGCGCTCCATGAATTCAGAAAATCAGAAAAATAATATTTCGATATAAATATCAGTTTGGTTCTTGTTGTATGCAAAAATTGTGAAACAAGCTGACAAAGTTAACCAAGTGTGAAGCGGTTTATATATTGTTGTGATATAGTGCGCGGTGTGGGCACAATATTCGTTTATAGATTTCATTTATTCATTCATGATAGCCTAGGGACAAGATCAGCTACATAGAGGCGATCTGAGCGAAACAGAAAAACTACATTAAAAAGGCACTCAAGCATTACAGTACTTTAAATTATCAGACGATGCTTCTGAATTTGCAGAAATGTAGTAGTTGTATAAAACAAATATCATTAGCAACGCCATTCCCAGCCTGTGTTATTTAGTCCACTGCAGGACGAATGCCTCTCAATCATCGCCAGTTTACCCTCTCCTGTGCGAACATATTCTATTTTACCCCTGCGAACTCCGTGCTTTCGTCACTCATCCTAACTGACCGCCTTCCTCGACTGTGTATCCTATCCTTTGGTGATCATTCTGTATTTCTTACATACCGTCTAACGGTTGCCTGTCCTACACAATACGTTGCCAGACCAGGTCCATTTCTTTCGCTTGATGTCAACTGGAATATCTGCTACCCCTATTTGTTCCCTGATCCATTCTGCTGTCCTGCGATCACTTAATCTTACTCTTATAATTTTTCGTTCCGGAGCACGATGCGTGGTCTTCAACTTTTCTCTCTAGCTGCTTCGTTATCCTCCATGTTCCAGCTCCATATGTTACAACTGGTTATATGCCGTGGTTGCATACTTTTCGCTTTAACGAGAATGACATACTTCTTCACATTATTTGGGAGCGCCTGCCGAATGCACTCCAGCCCATTTTTTCTGAGGTGAATTTCTTTTTTGTGATTAGACTATCCTCTTATTATTTGTCCTAGGTATACATATTGTTGTATAGACTCCAATATGTGCCTTCCAATCGGAACTCTTTCTCTTTTGCCGAGGCATTCAGCATTATCTTTGACTTCATGATGTTCATTTTTAGGACTAATTTAATACTTTCGCAGTTTAATTCTTCGATTATTTGAAGCAAAATGCTAGCGTCGTTACTGAAGAGTATTATGCCGTCTGCAAATTGAAGGTTGCTGAAATATTAAGCGTTAAATTTGATTCCCGTTTTTCGGCAGTCTAGTTGTTTGAATTCTTCCTCTGAGCATGCAATCAACAACGTTAGGGATATTGTACTTCCCTGTCTGACTCCTTTGTCATCCTTTTTATCGTAATTTTATAGCTTTTTGGGTGGAGAATTAAGGTAGCAGTGGAGTCTGTAGAAGTAGGTTAAGGTATTGACAGAAGTTTTGGTACCCCTTATGGACCTTGCGCTTTTAAGGCGGCTGGTATCTCTACCGAGTCGAATACCAGAGTTTGCTGGAACAGGCCAAGGTTTTCCGCTCGACTGCGGTGGTTTTCCAGGCTGGCTAAACAAAGCTGGAGAGACTGTGGTAATAATACCTATTTGACAGTTTGCGTGCTTTAAACGACGACTACGGTATTTAGATGACTTTTAATGGCTCGTTGTTTGTTTGTTAGACACAATATTAATGAGAACTAACAGACATTTCTACTCGCAGGTTCGGTCCCTGCCGGCGGCAAGTTATCTTTTCGTCCACTTTACTTTCTTCACATTTGTATCCCAATTATTAGAAATAACAACCCCTATACTTTCCATGGCATTATTGTCTGTTAGTTCTCATCACTACGGTATTTGTCTAGTTATTAAACAAAACATAATGAAGCCTGAAAAAACTGCACGTGGTTCCGGTTTTCGACTTTCACCGCCACCACAATCGTCATTGCGTTCACCAACCAGTGTTGTGGTTGTCCCCCTACCAATGGAAGAAGGCCAAACGCACATCGAAAAATTCTGCTTTAAAATTTCTACTCGAGGTCGCCACCTCGCGGTGTGTTAAGACGTTGACGAAAATTCACTTCTCCCATTGGAAACGCGCCGAATGTAAGGAACGCTTAGCAACAGCGCGTTTCAGGAGATAATAGCGGAGGCCACGGTCATGATGCATTGCTTGACTACCGCTTCCAGACGGCAACACGACCCCGCCGACCAAGAGCACTGAGAAAGGAAAGTGTGAGATACACAAGGCGCGTTTGTCAAGCCTGGAGAGTGTGTGACCGTAGCACACTAGATACGGTGCTTTATATGTGTCTTAGTGTATCCAGAGGTCGTGGGCTCGACTTCCGCTGGTGGAACTTTTTTCTTGATCTTTTTCGTTGCCATCTGATCGTGTGCATTTTTCGGTGCCGTTTCCGTGATGAAATTACGTAACTAAACTCTTGGTGGACGCCGGCATAAAACGCTTTCGTATAAAAGAAATTGGCAAAGCTTGCAGTAAGCGCTAAGCAACGCGAGCCTTGAAACAGCGAAGCTGGATGATTCCGAAGACTAATCTGGTTGTGCCTTGGTTGTTTCTAGGCCATAGCTAGGTGATGAGGTTGTTTCTAGGTTGCTTCTAGGTCGTTGCTAGGATTTATCTAGGTTATTTTACGTTGTTTGTACGTTGATCTTCCGCCCAGAGATTTTCGAGTTAAACCACACATAGTCACAGGCACGACAATGATGTCCAAACTCCAGAGACAGAAGCGCACGCTGAAACCAAGCGTCCGTACCTCTCATAGCTCTACGGTCACGTCGTCGTTGGCGTAGGCAATCCATCGCTCGGGGAAATTCTCGCAGCCACCGTTGCCTTTCCCTTTCTCTAGTGTTGGGCTATCTGTTACCTTCTTCCTTTTTAGTGAATCAGTGATGAGCAGTGGGATTTTTCCCATTTCTGTGACACATACCCTTTATGATGATGATGGCTTCTTGCAGCTGCCATTGCCTTTTCCATTCCCTTGTGTTGGGCTAAGGTAACTGAAAACTAATCCCTACAATATAACTTCAATAAAACAAGATTTAGAACATTAAATTTCATTGTTGCGAGAAATGTAATATTCATTGTGGTTCATTTGCTTGGCACGGCTTGTTTATGTCTCATTAGTTGGTAAAGCGTCGTGTATATTATTGCGCTTAGCTTTGTAGTAGTGATTTGTTTGAAGAGCATTCAATGTCAATTTCCGTCCGGATTGAAGCTTATGACATTGTGCTTGAATAATTTTAGAAATTACGGTAAGTGGTCTGCCGAAATATTTTATTAGTAATTACACAAAAGGAGGAACGATCATACAAATTGTCAATCTGAATCATAGACTCCGATAAAGAGGACAAGGCTTCGTATCCCTAAAAACCGCTTATACTAGACGTTCACATATTCGAGCAAGGAAGATACAAGGATTATGCTTAAAGCAAGTTATATTTATTTTGCATTCCACGTTCGAGAAGTGCACTGTTGCTGCAAGCAAATCACTTAGTCGCCTAAGTCAGGATCTTCCCGAGGTTGGACAGGAGACGTAGGCCGCTTCTTGTTCTTGCGTCCTGTTGGAAGGAAGGCGTTTAAAAATTGTGAGTTCGTCTTATGCTCTAATTTTTGTCCAAGACGAATGTGAAGCTATAAAATATTTCCGAAAATTTTAAGCATTTGATATTGTTGTGATTTCCTTAGACAGGGTGTTTTAGGTTTATCTAGCCAGAGTTTAAAAATATGCTGACGGAATTTCTGAAGCCGCGACCAAATTCATGTGGGTGACTGTTGAATGGAGTAACACACGTTATTTTGTTTCTGCTTAATTGCCGGAATAGGCATGTTTAATTAAATATCTTTTGAATCAACCAAGCTGGGCGAAGAATTCCACTAAGAGAGTTGTTGATTCGTTTGCAAAATGCCCGATTAGACAGTTTCCAACTTTTTATCTATTAAGTATTAATGTTTTTCTACTTACTACCGGTACCTGCCAAATACTAAAAGAAAGCATTGTTGATTCTTCCTTTATAGGAATCGGTATAACATGAAAGTGAAACGTGTCTTCACATAGGTAGTTGAGCGTTTATAGTGCACTGATGTGACTTGCTCACTAAAAATAAATATTTATAGCCTGAACTATTGATCTGAACTACATCCGAGATTTTCTCACGAATCTTGAGGCCAGAATGCATTTTAAACGCTTCGAACACTGTTATTTAAATGCCTTATAAAAATGAGTACTTTCTGCGAGATAGATGCAGATGACAGAGGCAGCAACTTTAAAAAATAAGCGTTGCATATTTACAACGCACCCGCACACCCTTAGAGATAATGTCTAAACGCTCAACCCAAGCGCGGCGCCTTGAAACACCTTCGTGCATACGAGATCGCTACACACAGCAAGCTCCCTAATTTCAACGTGTTAGTGAAAAGAAAAGAACCGAAGTAGCTTCATACCTTCACGTCGACGTCGACGCCTCCTTTTAGTGTTTGAACTAGTATCATGTTTAGCTTTAGCTGCAGGTACATCTTCGGGAGCGGCTAAGCAAGTGCTTTCGTCGTGCATTGTGGCCAAAATGAAAACCAATGCGGCCACAACGACAACAAACTGGAAGCTTGAAACCTTCGCCATGGTTGAAGCGCCTCAAAGGCTGCCGTGTTTAGGCTAACAGTGAGGCACGCTTATATACACATTTGAGCACGGCCCAGAGTAAAGAATAAACGTCACATCTTGCTGTGTCAGTTTTTCCTTCCAAGTGTCAGTTGCAAGTGACATCTTGCAAGTGTCAGTTTCTCCTTTCGAAGTGCTATTTCTGAGCTGAAGATGAGAAGCGACCGATTCTTTTGTGAATTCCATGAACGTAAAAGACAATAGGGGACAGTGTTACATCGTTAAGTTACATTAACGTAAAATATTGAAGATGATTACTGAGACCTATTGCTGGTGCGCCCGAGTATAGTGTACTCGCATTCAGCTATATGACGTCGTCAGACATGTTGAGGTGAAAGGGTGACGTCGGCACTCCTTAAGATTTATCGATTTTCCCTTCAAGAAGGGAATCACAATTGCATTTTTATGGATTCACTTATTCTGTTTCAACGGCTACATACCTGAGATTCATTACCTTGAAGAGTTGTCTATGTCGAAAATAGTACTGTGGCCCATGTGTTGCTGTGGGCAACACATGGCCCACAGCAGACTGGTCTATGCCGAAAATAGTACTGTGGGCCATGTGTTGTTGTAACCAAGTTGACATTGTCACCCCAGTATATAGCGTCTGCAGATCTTTCCTACCTTCTTACAAGTTTAGAGCTGCGTGAATGCGGGAATTTCTGCAAAATAATATTTCTATGGAAATGTCGCCCAGTTTTTATGCCAAAAAAAAAAAGAACACTATATAAAGTGAGCACAACGCGGACTCGTTGATAAATGTTGTAACAGCTTTGTATCACATGGCGCATAGGTGACACTGAAATTTGATGAAAAGAAGAGAGGTACAGAAAATCCGTTTTGAATGTAGCATATGCTTCTTTAAAGCATGACATTTGAGCCGCATGCGTCTTTCACTCAAACATAGAACATATCACGCGTATGGCGATGTTATCGATGTTATCGGCGATGTTATCGGCGAAGGTGACGGCAAAAGTGCGCCTCTAGCTCTGATATGTTTACAATTGCAATAAAAGTCCTAAAGCGGAAGAGTGCGACACCCGCTATTTTGTCGTAATTGAAAAGTACAAAGCAGTCCAAATTTTATACTATTTCTAGCGAATCTAGCGAGATCTTATATTGATGCTAAACGTGCGTAGCATATTCTAATTTCAGGTGCACGAGACCTTCAGTAGGGTTGAGAGCTGGGCTAGTTGGTGAGATATCGTTTTAACGTATGGTGTAGTAGCGCAAATTCGACAGGGACAAAGAGGACAAGAAGCAAAAAACAAGAAGCGAGTGTCGTGTTTTTTGCTTCTTGTCCTTTTTGTCCCTGTCGAATTTGCGCTACTACACCATACGTTAAAACGAGACCTTCACATGGCATTTGTTCTACAAACGGTGGTGATGTCGCGAGGTTCATGCGAAAGCATCTGTTTATAAGATTAAATAGCGTTGGAAATAACGTGAGTATTGAAAGATCGATAGCTACTGATATTAACTTCATGGTGATTGTATGAGACATGCTGTCTCATGTCTCTTCATTAGGTCATAAACAGGAAAACCTGTAATTAAAAAAAAAAAAAACACGCATACATTTAGACTCACTGTTAAGTTTTATAAGCGATGTCTAGCATCGGTCAAAGACGGCCTTAGAATAACATTGAAGAAGAGTGACGTCTTTGGGTCAGTTTCAGGCAAAATTCAAAGCCATTCGCAGGCAAACAAGTGAGCCAAGGAAGAAACGAAAGGCAGGAAATCTTTGAAATAGCTGACAAAAAAAGTTGGCACTTGGCACTGAGACCTGCAGTACAGCCAAAGGTCCGACGTGTTCTAGAGATATGTCAAACATTTTGAAGTAACCCTATATTGTAAACAAAACTTCTAGTGCGCCCCTCTTCTCCTGGCATCGACCTGGTCAAAACAACTGTTTGACTAGAACAGATTGAGGTTCAAATGACTAATTTACAGCACGGACTGCCGACGTGACTGAAGGTGTTTAGCGGACATTTTAACCGTGTTTTGTAGCCCATAAAGACGATGCACGTTTAGAAAAACATGTATTGCGGTGCATTTTTATGAGAAATATGTCCTAAGCATATTGGTTCCCCGATCTCTGGTTCTGTGCCTCCGAAGTGTGCTGTTAGATCATTTCGAGTCGTCTCATGTGTGTTTTGAGGTCTCAGAGACAAAGAGAGCACACATACGGCGTATGTTGCTGCTCGCAGTCGCCATTGCTGTCTTCATCTATGATGACCACAGATATCACAGAGTGGTAACTTCACGAAGGCTCAACTCGCTGCCCGATTTCCCCAATTGTTGCGACTATGCTTATCTTCATTCTGGCTCACTGGTGGCTAATCGGCGGACTTTTCACGCGGACATTTTCTACGCAGTGCGTAGCGAAGGCATACTCAACTGCGTAAACAAGCATCAAGTCTTGCAGCCCTGTGCAGTTTGTTGCACATGTTCTCTTTGAATAGACTTCGCTGATAAACTTCGTCTAGTTTATTCCCCTTTCCTCATTTACCAGTGCAGCTTAGCCTACAGGACTTACCCATAGTTAACATACCTGCCTTTCTTTTTTCCTTCTTCTCCCCGCCTGCATCGCACTTCCTGCTTCTTGCACTTTGCAAAGTACATAAAATGTAGGAGCAATCAGTGTCCTAGTGATAATCTCATAATTGGCATTGACTTTTATTTCACGCAGCAATCTTTCAAGAAAAATACTCGTTATATGTTTTTTAGGAAACAACTAAATATTGCACTCGAAATCATTTTGTTGCTCTTACACAAAAGCAGGAACGCCGTAAAACTTCTGCCTGGACACTCTGGACTCTGATCACAGGGTCAAACCCTTGTAATACTGAAACCGAAGCTAGATTGTTATATATCACATTGAGGACGACGAGTCTCCCATGCTCGATGCGAAAAATCTTTATTTTCCATTTCTCATCACTCGAGTGCACCGTTGCTCCATGCAAATGCGCAGTTGGCGAAGTCGTTGCCCGAGGATGGGGACTAAAGAAACTAAAACGTCGCCCGGGTCGCCCGTGTGGTCTGGGACGCCAGGGTGATCTATCTGGCTCACTGAATGTGATAACTGCTAATGAATGACGAATTCATATGTTCTTTTATTTTTTATTCGCTAAGACTGTGGACCATTTATTAAGACGTTTCACTCAAGCGACAAAATGTCTCGGTTACGATGGCAAAAGGCAGCTGCGCTCCGCTTGATGGAGACCCTAGCACCAGAACGCACACACTCAGGGAATGCGGCAACAAAAACAAGGACATTACACACTATCACACACGAAACGCAGTTGCATGAAACGTAAAATTTTATTTACAATCACAAATGAATTAAGAAAACTTCCAACAAATGAAAAAACTAAGGAAATAAAGTTTGTCTACGCACAACCTATTAATCATTAGAGGACTTTCGGAATTCTAGGCATTCCGTATCCGTCGCTGTTTCCTTGACTTGAGCTCACGGAGTTACAGCTATTGTATCGGTCCCAACACAGTTGCAGCCTTGAAGAAGACAAGCCTACTTGTTGATACGTCGGGTAGCGATAACGCCGTGTTCACAAATTGTTCATCTCTTCAAGCTTGCACTTTCCCGCAAACTTCTAGCTTTTTTTAAATACACAAACAAGTTGAACAAAAGCTGCAACATCTCATGAGTGCTTCAAAATTCTGATCAATGTTTAATGCTGCACACATCGTTTTTGCCGCATCGTAAAGTGTTCGTAGCTGTGTATGGCACGAAGCCACACAAACCAATCTAAGCCAACTAAATTATGGGTAGAAATTTCAGCTACATTAAGACATTCCTCACGGGTCAAGATGTCCCAAGACCTTTTAAACACGTGTTGCACTAATGTGTTAAATCCTCCATAGAAAATAGAAAGGATAAAATCTGAAGGAGCTCAACGCTGATTAGTAGCTGCCACACTGAGAGTGCTTAAAATGCTGAAACGCATAGGCGTAATTGGAGGTAAGGTTTTACAATTTTTAAGCGAACGAATCATATTTCACCGCTTCGTTGAAGTCATGTAGACCCCCACGTTATCGCATATTGTCGGGGTATAGAGGAAAGAAACCAAAATTCTGTCGTACCGAAAGTTACTTCATGTCGACCCGGATCAATTATAGGTGCTGGTTCCCCTCTGGTACAAGATGGCTTTCATCTTGCATCGTGCACAAAATAAATACTAATGCAGCCGCAATGACAACACTCGAAGACTTGCAACTTCGGCATGGTGAATGCACTTCTGTGGCTGTGTGTTTTCGCTCCCACTAAACACGCTTACAAAAACAACATCAACCTTACTACAAAAGACAAAACCAATACGTAGTTTCACTGTTAGAACTAGCAATATTGTTCTCACGAATCAATTTTTAATCCGTGTGTTTTTCATTCTATTAACGTAATGTCAACATGGGGTTACATTATTGCAAGAAAATTCGACGACGCAAACCACCGAGAAGAAAAGGCGAAAGGAAAGAGCGTTTTTCCTTCGCCTTTTCTTGGTGGTTTGCGTCGTCGATTTTTCTTGTAACATGCACCAACTAGCCCAACAACAAGCCTTACTAAATTACATTATGAAGCCGTGTTTGTGCAAATAACTAAAGATGATTCATCAGACGAATTCTGAATGTGTAATGAAATAGTGTATTCATACACAGCCATGTAACTTCAACACGCAGTGTGAAATGCTAGTGAGGCGTCTGCGTTCTTTAGACATATTTCCGGTTTGCAAAGTGCAGACGTGTTGCACTCGCAAAACTGCCGCGCGGCATGTGTTGCGAGTCAAAACTAGGAACTAGCAACACGGAACATTTATTTTCAATCTCGTTCACTTTACCTCGTACAATGTTACATTCTTTGCCAGCTTTGTCCCTAATTAACTACTACAGTAGGCCTACATAAGTGCTGAATTTTAAACAACGTAGACAGTATTTCTATGAAACTATCAGCTTTATGGTTTATGTGTACATAAAACGATGAAATATCAAACAACCTTAACACATTGAGGACAAGTGCATTACAGGGTGCCGCAGCTAACTTTAGCCAGAGTTACAAAATATGGCGACCACATTATGACGGCATGACCAAAATGCATACTGCTAACTATTGCATGAAGTAAGGCGCACTATTTTCCTGTTTTACTTAATTGCTTTATTAGATACGATTAATTTACTACCTTCAAAAGAAACGATGCTGAGCGAAAAATTTCAATAAGAATGTGATAGATCGGGCTCCCAAACATCCTATTAGAAATTTTCTAACTTTCTGTCAATTATGTGTTGATGTTTTTCTTCTTCCTGCAGATGCCCGACAACTATATACTATTCATCGACCCATACACTCCGTGAAAATGTTCATACAGCGAACCTGTTACGTATGCGGTGGATCGCACCGACGTTCCCACTAAGTAGCTTGCCCATCAGCGGTGCGGACTACACGAGGTGGACCCATCTGGAATTATTCGAAGTGACTTTGTGAGCTTATTATTATTATTATTATATTATTATTATTGGTTTAATACAAAGAAAACACAGAGGTAATAGGGAGGGACCAGGCTGACAACTGCCAACTAAAGGGCCACAATGCCTGCCTGCTCCTTCGGGAAGGGGGAGACAGAGGAAATGAAGATAGGGGGGAAAGAAAGAGGAACTAAAATAGGAAAGAAAAAACAAATAACACAGATGCTATCGTCCTAACTCACACAGACTAGGTATTGAAATATTTCAGCGACGACGACGGAGCAGTTTTATTTATATTTTGCATTTTCAGAGCACACCATCGCTGAAAGCCAAATGGTTAGTCGACCCAGTTCAAGCTCTGGAGGCTCAGCTGCCATGGTGAGGAACAAGTGTTAGGTGCCGCAGCTCGTTCCCTGCGTCCTGCAAGGTTAAATGGATTTTGAGCGGTGAGTTCTGCTGGATTTCTATTTGTCATACAGAAGAGTTGTGCACAATAAAATCCTTCGCAAATTATAGTCCTCAGAAGTTCGCTCTATTCTTGCGTATGACCTTGCGAGGATGATATCGAGAGGAAAGTTTGCGCTCCAAGGAAAAAAGGAGTATTTGTTCCTCTTTTCGGTGAGTGATGACTTGCTATATGACTCTTTTGGGCACCACGGCTCTCTGACAAGAGTATGATGGTCCCCAATTGAAGTTTACCTGTCTTTTTAAATAGGGTCATATACATGGCAAGCCAGAACTCGTAAAAATAGTCAAATAAATCTTTTTTTTTTCTCATACAGAGAGAGAACGGTGGAGGAAAGATATGGATGTTAAGAAAGAAAATCTCCGGTTCGCTACCCTGTACTGTGAAAAGGGAAAGCGGGTGCCAAAGAATGAAATAGAAGATGAGGGTCATTAACTACACTACAAAGTCACGCCTATGGCACTGTCTGAAGGCAACACATGAAGCTAGTCACTGAACTGTCGCAACGTGTCGTTCAGTCCTGTTCTCTAAGAAACACAGAGCGCCCTTATAGCAGCTCGCGCTGACGTCCTAGGCCAGTGCCGCAGAATATTCTCAGAGGGCGATTGTCAAGCTGACCTAGCGCTGATAAGAGGGCTGCTATTTAGGTCTTAAATAAGTGCACTCACAGTAAGGTGCGCGATGGTTTCGCTGCCACCGCAGGGTTAACACAAGGGGCTATCAGCCATTCCACTAATGTATGCATATGCATTCGAGAATGCCCCTCCGAGCCAGAGTGAATCAGAAGGTAGAATCACGTCGTGATTGGTTCGCTGGGAGACGTTAATTGAAAATTATAATTCAAGGTACGTAGGCGGAGACTTGTAAACGTCGGTGAGTTTCACACGTCCAGCATTCGATGTGGTGCTAGCACACAAAGTCGTTTTGCTGCATCATGTCTTAATTGTGCAGTGGTGGCACTGCTTACGCCATGGTAGGCGGATTGGGCAGCTGCGTGCACTTGATCACTGCCAGGAATGCCGCAGTGGCTTGGTAACCACTGGAATATCATATTGTGTCCTTTCGCAAAGGCCTTGGGGTAACATGTCTGATTTCTGCTTCGAGCTGATCATGCCAGCTGTGAAATAAAGCGGAAAGTAAACTTAGAATGCGCTACTGAATTTTATTGCTGCATGACTAAGAATAACCATAAATCCCAGGAAAAATTCAATACATTGCTATGGTTTTAAATTATTTATTGTATATGTATAACTCATGCGTAAGTTCTGTGCGTGAAATTCCACGGCGCCAGATAAACGTTGGGCCTTCTATAAAAACTTCCATACTAACCGTGACACAGTAGAGCACATCCGAATTATTTCGATCCGAATTGTGTGGCCCATGCAAATATCTAATTTGTTATTCGTCCTTCTTGCAATGTTCCATGACTTCTTATAAGTATAGCTTAAACAGTGTCTAAGCAAATTATTCTTTTATTCTCGCACCGGCGGTCGAAGAATGCTTATTGAGTTGCGTTGAGTTTATTTACCACATACAGTTTTACAGTAAGTGGTTGCCACATATCCTCTTACATATTGCCCTACGTTCCTGCACACCACAGGTACCGCTGAGTGGGAGCACGACTGTTCGATGCAAGAAATTTATAACATCAGGCCTAACTTTACTATGGTACTTTTCCACGTAAACCACAGGCCACCTACAAGCGAAGAATGGATGCCCTAAAATGATCGAAATTAAGGTATATCTTAATGGAGCATGCCATGCTCTCCGGATGCAAAAGGTGCTTTTACAACCTGTACCAAGTAGCCATATTTTACCACTCTTAGCCACCACAGGTTGGATACAAGATCGAACTACCTCGGGCTTTCCTCAGGGATCACGAGGCCAGGATACTACTTAAGCATTTCGTACACTTTATGAAACATTTATGAAAGGGAATCGCTTGATATCAAGCTCGATGCAAACTAGCGGCTGCAACATTGAAACATACTTAGAAAAATATACTCATACACTTTTAGGAACTGAGAACGCGAAAGGGAACTAGCGCTGCACCTTCAAATCCTTTCGAGTATATTTATTGTCTAAAACAAGAAGCTCGATAGATTCAACGAACCATGGATATGAGAAAATTCTGTCATACCGTGACGTCGAGGATTCTTGGTTCCTGTAAATTTAGCGTTCTCCATCCCAATGTTGAGGTGGCTGCCCAGGCGCAAAACGGCTTTCGTTTTGCATTGTGGACAGAATAACGTAAACACAGCCACAAAGACGATAATTCCCAAGCCTGTAACCTTCGCCATGTCTAATGCACGGGCTACGTGTTTCTAGCTAAGTGATAGACAAGCCTATATATACCCACATTTTTGCACGTGGCACGTGAACACAACGAATAACACTTTTAATTTCATAGTTTCAACCTCACAACTTCAGTAAATTATTCTTCGCTAAAACCAAGGCACGATGATTTTCAAAAAGAGTCCTTAACGTGCCAGGCAGCAAGTTTATGTCACGTTGCGAAGCTGGGTGGTGCAAAAAGCTGTTTCATTAACGTGGTATGAATGGGCGCAAAAATTAGAATCGCGTAGTTACGTATTACATCAAAGGAGTAACGCATAAAAGCGGTGGAAAAGAGGCATGCATCTTTACCAGCATGCACAACTTGCCACGTATGTCAGCTACCTATCTTCACCAGAAGGAATGAAGTGGCAGTGCGGTGACTGATACTCTGATTCCTACAAATGATGGACTTACGGAAGTACGTTAGAAGCACGTACTTATGTTATCTTAGCCTTGTGCATTCTCTGTGAGCTTCCACCCATGTTATATCCATCCATGCAGCTGTTCTCTATTGTAAGCAAACAGCGCAACATACGTTGCGTGTCGGCACTCCAGTAAGCCCAAGCGGAATATTTACTCTTCCACATGTTAGATTTATCTTTTTGAAAGTATTCATTACTTGCAAGATCATTTCCTATTTAACTACCGATGGCAAAATATTCATCAGACGGGGAGTGGTCTGTAGGGGGTATACTGCTTGTTTCAGTCACGTGGTACTCAAGTAACATGACAAGTGGCTAAGAGCATACCTCTCTTCGGTTCAAACAGTAGCGGGATCTGACTCGTTTTTCACTACAACTAATTTTTGTGTGATTCAATTGGCAAGTGGTCATTTTTTATTAGCACTGTTTTGAATTAAAGAAACGTAGAGATGGGCTTTCTTTTATTAAAAATGTTACCTAGTTACAATCTCTGAATCTGGCCATTTAAAAGACAAAAGTTCTAACTACTTTATTAGGACTTCAAGGGAATGTTATATCTGATGTTGATGCAAATTTTTCGGTAAGTGGCACTGGTACACAAACTCAAACCTATACACATATCAGGACTTTCATGACCTGCAATTGTGAGCAATAAATGAAAAATATAAGGTCATGTAAGCAAATAATGTGTTTTCCTTGTTATTAGTCCTGATTTCTGTGAGCGCTGCGTGGTTTCCAAGGTGACTCACTAACTTGCCCGCTTTGGAATGTGAATGACTTAACGCGCATATTTCAACATAAGTAGTACGGCATACGAGGAGTACTCATGTCACCAATTTAGATCTATTTTGGTAATTGCCTACCGTCATGCACTATCACTAATTTTAGGCGCCTGACACACTGAAACAGTATGCATGACTAAGCTGTAGCACAGGAAACCTTGCCTAGTCGTTATGGTCGTTTCTCAAATTCTTACAGCTATCACCCCCATTCAAGATCGCGAAATATCCTGTAAAAAATGACTGTTATGAACATTTGTTTTCTTTATTTGCGAATTTAAGAGAGTACCGCACTGTTCGAATGAAATAATGAACGTATCGAATATTTGCACAACCGTAAAAACTGTTTAATGATGGAGGTAATGAAATTTCGGAGCACGTGACGGAAGAGAAATGACGTGTAGACGTGATCTCCTAGCTGATCATGATTAATATTTTTTAGTGCGAAGGTCTGCATGAACATGACGCATTTCTGTTACTCATTATATTGTGCTTAGCGACTGCAATGGCGTACAAAATGTCACATTCAAACACTCAGTTCTGAGAACTGTTTCTAGAATACTTAATGCAGCGCAAAGCATTCATCACAAGTAAGCCACTTTGTTCTTCCGATTCCTGATTAAAGCGATGCGTCATATCAGCAGCCCTTCTATTGCAGTTTAAATTAAGGCATACACCATGATTTATTGATTCAGCGCTCTTGTAATAACCCGAAAGAAAGTTTTATGCGAAGCCGGTTCGCCCTAATAACTGATCACTATCGTGTTCTGAAAGTGAATAGCATTGTGATCTATACTGGGTACCTTTGCTGATCAGTGATACTCCTTGTCATTGCTGAAAATCATTGGCATTGCATTGCCGATCGTTTTCGTTGTTTATGGCCATCTTTTCTATCATATTTAGTTTATTATGCAGAACGCGAACTTCACACGTTGGAAGTGAGCCTTCGTCTTACTGCTATATAGAATAAAGAAATTGCACCTTTCCTTAAAATTGACGCTTTCCAACTACGTTCGACGTGGTGCTCCAATGAAACTACTCGCTGTGTCTGCCATACATGCGTAATGCACAATGCTAGTAAGCAGTCCCTACGTAAACTACTCAAAATAATTAAGCAGTTAGTATTGATGGAAGGGTAACCCGTGCGTTAGGTCCGCTATATCATTTGAAGTTTAATAATATTATCTGATTTTTAAATGACACATGTAGAGTTACAAAAACCTTGCAAGTATTTTAATAGGTCTATCTTGCAGCTGGCGTTTTGTTAACATTATGATATGATTTTTCCGACTAAATATCACTCCGAGTCAAACCTTAGACCATCGGTGTTAGTGCATATTCGTTAATTCATTTCGAATGTTTATTATTTTGTAGCGGTATTTTTTTACACTTTTGCTCTAAGAACCCATTGGCCTATCATTGTTTCTGTGTACCTCCCCAACCGTATCAGTAGCTTTGCGCAAGTTATTGCTAGGAATTTCAATTCCCTTTTAAATCTATGCCGTACATCAAAGTGCCCCTAAGCACCTCTGAAAACGCAAAGAACGAGCGCGTTATCCTCTCCCAGTGCTTCACGTTCCATCTAAAAGAGGGGAAGAAGTTGTATCAGCCGACCGAACTTAATTTCCTAGAAAAACAAACTATAGCCTTTAGATAGCATTTAGTATGTGGAATATGATGTTCTTGCGGAAGTTGCGCACACCGTCACTAGTTTGTGGGCTCGATACGCATATGGTGCACCATGTGATGGTGTGTTGTATGGATATATATTGCTGCGCTGAATAAAAGTTTCATTTGGTATTCTGCGCTCACGTCGTTAGTTTTTAGAGTGTAGCTCTTAGGCGCCCGTTTCTGCGTTGAGCGGCGTCACCGTCGGTGGCGTAACCGATAGACATGAACACGTAACCGATAGACATGAAAAATAGAATGACGAAAAAATACCCAAGAGCGAATGGGATATGAACCCGGGCCCTTGGAAGTCGAGTATTGTACCACATAGCCATGGTGGTGTTTCAAACTCACTTGCAAAAAGAGCCTATACAGGCGTCATGTTCGGCAAGGAATCGCGTTAATATATGTAATATACAGTGGAAGAAGAGTAAATTAACAAACAGTCACCACAAAATGCTAATCGCGCAAGGAGTGTGTGGTTCAGTGCTTCCCACCCAGTGCAAGGTGCTCAGCCATAATTCTTCATCGTCGTCAGCCACATGCAGCATCACAATTGCACATAATACCTTACAGATATGCAGCGGGTACCTCATTTATCCGCAGAAACCGAATAATGGCGTGGATCGTGCTGTCCTACTTCACAGAAATTGTGATTTATGGCGTAGTTCATCCTTGCGGAAAGCCTAAACTTCAATTCCACTTGGCCTTGCTCCAACACGACGCTGCACTCAGAATTCGCATTAGGCAGTATCGTAATCGTCAGTGATATTTTTTTCTTCTAATTACAATGTGCTTATATCAGCTGAAGCCAAACGGCGTCCAGCCGTGACCAGGCAGTTCTAAGCGAGACAGCCAGAGCTTTGCCGCATGAGCCCGTGGCGGCGCGGGTTGATGGCGGGCTGTCGCGTGTACAGCGTCAGTTGACAGTATCGGCCTGAGCTCATGCGTCTACTGCTGCCACTGCATGAACGCTCAAACTGCGATACGGGCGTTAGCTCCCTCTCCGCCGGGCAAGTCTGCGCACTTGGTCTTTTCCTTCATAGACGCCGCTGAAGAAGGCCGCCAAGGGTGTCAGCGCGCTACCCAAGACGGCAGGGCCAACGAAAAGCGTATCCCATCGTCAGGGCTAAGTTAGCAGAGGACGGACGACTACGCCAATCACTCAACCCTAACCACGAAGAGTTGAGCAATCAGTAAACAGTCACAGCAGCTAAACAGCAATATGTAAGGAAAATCGCAGCGTGACAGCCAGAGAAACACACGAGAAACGCTGGCGTGGAGCTGTTCCCGAGGCGCCTGCGCGCAAAAATGCTGCGAAAAGAGAACCAAAGACAGGGCTACATCGCACTTCCCCTGCATTCACTTACATTGGAGCTGCCCGCAAGTTCTCGCCTTCGTGTGTGCGCGCTGTTTCTTGACGAAGCTCTGCTAAATCGCCCAAATCGCGACATCGCCAGCAAGCAGTCTCTTTACGTGATGTCATGCGGAAGTGAGCTCTCGATTGGTCCCTTATACGATGGATATCAGTTGCGAATTGTCTCCCTACCCTACTTTGCCACGCAGTTAAACGCCCGTTCTGTATGTTTTGCGTGAATATCGCGCGCGATAAACTTGCTTCCCCTAGTTTGTGCGTTTTATACTGGGTAAGCGCAGATAACAGCGTGTAGCCAAAAAGCGCGAAACCCTGACAGGCTGGACGCATAGTGCTGACACTGCCCACGTTTATGAAGATATAAGTGCCGAAAAAAAAATAGGGCCTGTAAGAAAGGTAGTGAAGGCGCGAAAGGCGCCACTTTCTCGTCTTTCAACTCGGAGTAGATTAGGGGCCCTGCAAGGAACATTTTCGTGGCCTTTGCATCCGTTCCCCTTATGTTTGGAGTGTTCGATATCGCGTTTGTCAAATTCCCTTCCAGGTTTCTTATTTATCATTTGCAGATTATATTTGTTTTTTTTGCCACAATTGAACGAGGAGGATGTGAAGTATAAGTATTACAGGCGACGGTTAAGGGGCGCTACCAAGACTGCACAACCGCTAGAGCAATGGCTCATTCACCTGGTGGTATGCCGAACCTGCCTGGCGAGGTTTTATCCTGGCGATCATGTCGCCGCCACCGCATTTACTACATCAATATTAATACCCAAAGAAGTGCAAGTAGTCACCTCTTGTTCATCCTCAACCCTCTTGCCCTCTGTGTTATTTGTTTACGTTGCTCGTTTCTTTTCCTTTTCCATTCTTGGTTCCTATCTTCCTTTCCTCTATATTCCTTCCTGAAGGAGTAGGCAGGCGCTGTGCCGCTCTATGCTGCAGTTGTGAGTCTGCCGCCTTCCTATTTGCCCTGTGTCCTTGTGTATTTATGTATCCAAATTAAAGATAACGTGATCAAGATCGCTCTGTCTACTTATGACGCTGAAAATATGCAAGTCTACGTTTTCAATTCCACGGCTTATATCAAGACTCAAGAAGATTGATTTGACATTACATCAAAGCTAATTAGCATATTTATTAATTTTTAATTAACTTCTAATGATTATCGAAAAAATTTTTAAGTTTACCTTTCACATACAAAACCTCTGTAAAGAACTCGAGAACTGTGATGTGACGATACCTCGATGATAATTCGATTTAATAATTAGTATAAAGAATTACCTTATAGTTCTAGTTCCACCTAGGCTACTACTTTAGTAGTAAGGCGATGCTATCTGATTCTCCTGTTAGCTTAACAGGGCTTCTCTTTGAATTGTTATAACCCTTTATAAGCGACAAGTCCTGGTATTTACAACATTGCGGCTCCTAAAGCGTTATTTAAGAACCTCTAATAAATGATGTCGAGTCTGGAGAAGTAGCCACAATGTACCCACAGTCAAGCCGTTGTGGCGCGGGATCATCAAAAGGATAGCTATCAATTCGAAATAGAAAATGCAATTTCGGAGCTCGCGATGCAAAAGGAATGATTGAAGTGTACGGGTGGTCGGTCATAACCATAATTGCTCATTTGCTCTACAGATCGGGATGTGTCGCATGCTTAGTTATTACTCATTATATTTCCGATTTTTCATTTCAAAGACGTTCAAAATGTGATACTGAGGCAGGCACATTCTAAGGACTGTTTTAAAAATATTTTATAGCAGCATGATTACCTACTCACCAGCTTGATGACCGTGTCATTCCTGGACGCAGTGGTCTATCATTTGCACAACCATTTTGCTGCTCTGTTTATTAAGACATACACTGATTTTTGAGACAGCGCTCTTGTAATAACCAAAAATAGAAGGCGTTTGTGCGAAGCTGTTTTGAATTGTTCACGCTCAATAACTGATCATTATGGTGTTTTAAAAATGAACAGCTTTCGTGATCTGTACTGGATACCTTGGCTAATCAGTTACATTTATTCTTTTGCTTCTAAAAGCGGCCGGCATATGCACTGCCGATCGTATTGGCTGTATGCCAATCCTCTCATCGAAATTTAGTTTTCTTACGTCGAATGCATCTTAGATGTTTGAAACTGGTTATGGGCCTTTCAGCGCTAAGACATAAATGAAAAAGCCCTTCAGCCTGTCTTTTACTGTTCATGAAATGGAAATGTAACGTTGCCTAATCACATTATACATATCAAACAAATTCACTTCCGCCACGTGATTTCTTATAGCATTACGTGTGTTCCTTTTTAGAGTAAACCAGAATATTACATGTTGGTTGATTTTCGGAAGGCATAAATAGGCGGACGCGGGACAGCGATGACATTTCTTTTAAGCCGAACATTGCAGCGTACATCGAATGGTGGGCTCGTGCTAGCAAACAAGACGCCGACAAGTGCAGGCATGTGCTGCGCCTTCTACGCCACTCCTAGCGCCACGTGCCGGAACTACTACATGCCAACTCGTCAGCTGTCAACGCTAACTACTTGGCTGCAAATGGACTTACTTGCTGACGACTACCCACATAGAATATAGTCTACATACTTCCACAGCGCGGCGTACTGTTTATTTGAAGGTCACCTCTGCAGGTGGGCGGAGGAGTAATCTATAGCAATATACCACTCCGCATCATCGCCATAGCAACCACCACGGAGTCGTGCCATGACCGAGACGCCCTATTGCTCGAGAACTATCATGCGAACCTAACACGTTTCTTGGCCGGGCTGGGAGCCGCAGCCGCCACTACTCCACCAAGAATTTCGCTCTAAGGTCTAATCACGCTACGGATGCCGCAGGCGAGCGAAAATTCTAAAATCGGAGGAAATTCTTTCGGCGTTTCTTCATGATTGCGACATTGAACTGCCACTGCCGCTGCCACTTCCGCCACCTTACTCTCCATTAACGAATATTAAATTCATGTCACTTTGCTATTCTGAGATTTTCAATGATCTCGTCTGAATTTTACCTATGCTTGCAGAACACGCCGAAGAAATAATTTGGACTAGTTCAGCCTTTTATTTTCTGGACATGCACCGTCAGAAGCGAAGGTGATTAGATACCCCAGTAGCGGCGGCGGCGGATACTCCCAGCTCTGAGCTAGCGAGATATGTTGGATATGTCGACATATTGCTGTTGTACCTTGTGTAGTTCCAGTCCCCTCGGCACTATTCGTTCAAATCAGGCTTTGAAGAACTCATCCTGTAGAGGCTGTGGGTTATGTAGCGCCACATAACTTTTTCCGCCATTTTGATCACTCTTTCGTCCCCTTCCCCCCCTCCCCCAGTGTAGAGTAGCAGGGCCAGAGCAAACTATAGCTCAGGGCCGACTCTCTGCCTTTCTGTAAATAATTCTCTCTCTCTTGATCACATGTGAATTGGGACCGGATGTTTAGATGCTGGCGCAGCCAAAGAGCAGCTTCCGGAAATGGGGAGCGAGCAAAATGAAGATTATTACTTAAAAGTATAGCTAACAAGAGGTAGACCGCATCCCGGAGCCTCGCGACCAACCTAAACGTCTTGGTTTGACACTAGTAAAAATCGGTCCAATACTGATCGGTCCTTCCGCATAGTGTTCTCTCCACTGCGGTTCTTGTCATTGTAGCGGATTTCTTGTGAGTTTTGCCTTTTTTCGCCAGCGTAAGGCTCTATCTAGTGCGAACGCGGTCTGGGGTTGCGTTCCCACTACCAAAGCTGCGCAAATATGAAATGTACGTTTCGCTGTTTGGATTACATACCGCACCGCTTTTTCTTAGAGGTGCAAGTCGGAGGAGAGCTCAACTAAATCATATTAAAGTAGCGATCAATAAAGCACTCTAATAAAATAGTGAAGAGAGCACAGCCACGTCGGCCTCCGTCACGTACATACCACTCCATTTATAGATTTAAAGCAAGGGTGCTGTATCCGAGACCGGCATAAGTTTAGAGAATGCATAAAAATGTGATTTATCAGATTCCATTATCGTGTGGAAAATTTTCCGATGGACGATGTGGGCGTTGTGCGCTTAGACTCAAGGAACACAGGCATAATGTGACCCGGAGAGGGGGGCTGGCTTGCCGCGCACTGCGGCACGTGTGGGTGTACGCCGAAATTTTGTAATTAGCTTATTGTCGCTAAAGACTTGGATAAATATACGTCAGAAATAATTCAAGCAAAAATGATCATTTCGGTCAAATATGCATGAGTACGGCGGTATCTGTCTGATAAAGAGATTGCATATTCAGTCTTTTAGATGAAAGGCCTTTAGTTTGTTAATTGTGTTGTGCGCATCGCTGATGGTTGTGCACACATAGTGTGGCGTTTGGAAAATAGATTTGTTGGAAGGTTAGCCCTCTGTGTAGCCTCGGAGCTTTTGACCTCTTGACCAAGTTTCTTTAGGCCAAAAGAAAGTTCTGGCCATGCCATATCATGTCTCCTTCTTCGCGCGACGCCCCTCGTGTTTTTGCGATAGCAATTATATGAACGCTCTCGGCGGGTTTTCGCCGTCGCCGTCATGTCCCGGATATGTATATTTATGTATATATAAATAAAAGCGACAAATGAAAATAGGCAGAAGAAAAAAATTCCGAAGCGCTCGACCGGCGTTTCGAACCTGTGACTCCTCGCGCTGCAGCACGCTGCATTTGACAACTACATCAAGCCTCCTTCGTTCTCCAGGGTCATAACGGCAGAATACAAACGCACGCGGCGTTGCGTGAAACTCACGGGACGCCACACGTGGCGAAATTAAAATTATGCGAGGCGCGTGCCGTGCTGCATCGTTGCCCGCGCTGTGTTTGCGTCGTATGCTGGCGACCCACGCTAGTTTTCCATTTTGGGGTTGTAGCACCACGCCACTCGTGGCCAGTCGGCCAGGAAAAAGAACGTCCCGAGGCTCGTGATGGCGCGAGCTAGTGGGAACGCTTTGGCTTGTAGACTAATGCCACTGTAGGGAAGAAACGACACGGCTGAACCAGAGTCGCAGTATATATGTCACAATGCGACTAGAGTTCTGAGGCGGCTAAACTTACAGCGCAAAAGCACAAGACACTCACGAAGAAAAGAAACGTACGACACAAGCGCTTACTAACACTGCTTTATTCTAATATACACCGATGCATATATATATAGAGAGAGTGATAAAAGCGAAGGAAAGGCAGGGAGGTTAACCAGGTTGCACCCGGTTTGCTACCCTACACGGGGTAAGGGGGAAGGGGAGAAAAAAAGAATAGAGAGAGCAAGGAGGAAAGAGGGGACAAGTAATACGCGCACAGTGTTCACCGCACACACACAGATAGTCACAACCGAGAAATATTTGACATCGCTTCCTCTGCGGTTGTCAGAAGTAGGCGTTAAAAAAGGCTTGCAAGGACTGGCTCCAAGGAATCCAGAACTTGCAGAGCACATTGAGCTGACGGAGTTGTCATTCCGTTGAGGAGAGTGCGCATCGTGGTCATGAGAGACCTCAGCACAGCGAGGACTTGTAGGTTTTTGTCGTGGCAATCATCTGTGGACGATGATGTACATTGCGGGCCATTCTGCATCGGCTCTTTATGACCGCGCAGTGGTGGCAGTGAGGGCCACGCGACATCCGCCACCGCTTTCAAAGCCTCTGCGTCTTTCCGGCTCTCCGATTGTGATGCAGTGGGCGGTGGTGGTGGCGGCATTGGTGGTAGCTGTCGCTTCGGAGAAGTCTGACGGTCTGTCGGAGTAGGAGATCGCGTTGTCCGTCCAGATTGAGCAGCAGCGCACACAAGAATAGCTCTAAACCAACACGTCCGTCCAGATTGAGCAGATGCGCACACAACAATAGCTCTAAACCAACACGTGTAACAAGGATGACAGTGTATTAGATAAGCGAAGACATGAAATGACATTAAGATGGGCGCAGGAACAAAGGATTAAACGAAAAGTAACAAGGATAGAGAAGTGTGTTTGAGCTGTATTTTTAGCCTCAGGAATATGTACCAACTAGGAGCCAAGGGAAATATTATCTTAGAAGCGCGGAAGCAAACACGAGAGGGTACATAGGAACACCACACAGCGCTACTAGCCACAACGTGTTTATTTTCAAAGAACGACACCGAGCTTTCGCGCTACACCAAAAGACTTTCGTATTAGTAACAACAAGCCCACGTTCCAACCCTCATCATTATCTTAGTAGCCAGAATCGACGCCCACAGAGAACGCGAGCCGTGGCTTTACGTGCCACAGCCAAGCGCCTTTTTTATTGCGATACCAATTATATGGGCAGTCTCGGCTGGTTTTTGTCCGTCCCTGTCGCCGTCATTCACAGTATATGTATCAGCATATATATATATATATATTATATTATATATATATATATATAATATATATGAAAGTCCCAAAGAAAAATAATTTCGAAAAATGCTTCCGAAGCGCGAAATCGAAACAGGAACCTCTCGCTCCGCAGCCGATGGCGCTAGCCACTACCACGAAACGCCGATCCTCTAGGGAGCTAACGGCGAGTGTTATATACACACCCTTTACCGCTGGCCGGACTCCGAGACGACAGGCGCTTATAAGCGTTTCTTCATTGCCAGCGAGATGGCGCGAGGAGCGCAACGAAGGTTTTTCGCTCGCTGCAGCGGCCGCGTTTGCGAAAGGAGCGCGCTGTTCAAACAGAAAGTAACAACTGCGACATTTAGTTCGCGCTGTCGTGTGTAGTACCTCTTCGTTCGTTTCGTGTGTCCTGCTTTATGTTTTAGCAGTGCGCTTCAAGTATCGAGCTGTGACGCATGATAGTTCGCGCTCGTCGGTGTACTTCTTTTCCTGCGTCCTTTGGGCTCGAGCGACGCGCTGGCAATTTCGAGCTGCTTTCCGTTCTTCGCGTTAGATTTCAATTGTTGCTATCGCATTCATTGCTTCGCCGTTGCTGCGAAACTGTGACTTTTTATTCTCTTCTCTTGAGGTCGCACGCTCTGCGGCTTTGTTTGCCGCCCAAAGGAAGGCGCTGCAGGGTCTTGGGACAACACGAGCGCAAGAGTCCGAGAGTGGCTTGCGTTCTGAGCATGCGTCCTGGCGGCTGGCAAATTTCTCGGGTCCCCAATTCTAAAATTGTGTAGTGTTTCTCCAGACTTCGGATATGCGCCTTCGTCTAATAATTTCACATACAGGGCGCGGTCAACCGTGCTCGCGCGATTATCTATTGAGGGAAAGTTTTATACGTCTTGTGCTTTCACCGCAAAGTTTACGTTGAAGCTATACACCACATGAAGGTGACTGCTCGCTGCAGCGTCCGCGCTTGCGAAAGGAGTGATCTGCTAGCTCGAAGAGCCAAAGTGGCGGTTAGTTGAAGTGACTGTGACAGTTCCCGGTCGTCCTATGTATATCTGTGCGTCCTCTTCGTGCCTCCTTCTTGTGTTTAGCAGCGCGCTGTAAGTGATGAGCTGTGACTGTAGTTAGCTCGCACTCGCCTTGTGTGTTCTCTTTTCCTGCGTACTTTGTGCTTGAGCAGCGCGCAGCAATTTTCTAGCTGCTTGCCGTTCTTCCTGTGACATTCCAATTTCTTGCTATCGCATTCATTGCTTCGCCCTTGAGGCGAAACTGTGACTTTTTCTTTACGCTCTCAGTTCAAACTTAAGCGATATTTGAAGCACTTTAGCGCGCCTTCTTTTGTGCCTGCCTGGCCTTGGTCAGACACCTGGCTGTAAGAAGTGAACGAGTATCTAGTAGTAGAAGGCCTTCGTCACTACGTGTCCAAAAAATTCTATAGTTTCTGGTGCATTACCATTCTAATGCATGCTATGCATTGTACACTAGATTAGACTTGTAGCGAGAGGGAGACGTGAAGGCGGCCGACGTGGTCGTGCCGAAATCTCGCCACTTTATTCGAAGGCCTTTTTACAAGCAGAGCGGCAGCGGCTGCCGGCGTCCAGCTTCCAGGAGCGTGAGCTCGTTCTTAACTGCTCGCGCCTGGAGCTCTCAGCATGAGCTGCGCGAGAGGCGCGGCGCGTAGGTGGTAAAAAATGATGCTGATGATGAATGGCGATGATGATGACGCTACAGGTTACTCCCCCCGCAGAAATGAAGCCGAAATGAAAAAAAAAACTATGGGGCGTATATACAAGAATGTTCATGTCGCGAAACGATAGGGCCCGTGTGCAGTCCAGGTCACCAATTGTAGCGAGAGGGAGACGTGAAGGCGGCCGACGTGGTCGTGCCGAAATCTCGCCACTTTATTCGAAGGCCCTTTTACAAGCAGAGCGGCAGCGGCTGCCGGCGTCCAGCTTCCAGGAGCGTGAGCTCGTCTAACTGCTCGCGCCTCGAGCTCTCAGCATGAGCTGGCGAGAGGCGCGGCGCGTAGGTGGTAAAGACTGTATGCTTGGTACTTTGTGCACCGTTTTGAACACCGTCTTTGTACGCCCCCTAGCCGGCTAAAAGGTGGTAGAATTGTTCTGTTGTATAAAGGTATCTCGCACCACCGCATAGATTGTGCAAGGAAATAATTTTTGCGTAGATATGTGTTTCGCAACAACTGTAACCTTCATAGCATTGTTTTGCTCATAATGCAAAGTTGTATTATTTCGCCAATGCACAT
>NW_023614292.1:0-60001 GCF_013339695.2 Rhipicephalus sanguineus
ACTCTCACTCACGTTCATACTCACGCCTACTCACACTCATAGACACTCACTCACGCTCATACTCATGCCTACTCACACTCATAGACACTCACTCACGTTCATATTCACGCCTACTCACACCTATAGGCACTCACTCACTTTCATACTCACCCCTACTCACACTCATAACCACTCACTCACGTTCATACTCACGCCTACTCGCACTTATAGGCACTCACTGACGTTCATACTCACGCCGACTCACACTCATAGGCACTCACTCACGTTCATACTCACGCCCACTCACACTCATAGACTCTCACTCACGTTCATACTCACGCCTACTCACAGTCATAGACAGTCACTTACGTTCATGCTCACGCCTACCACACTCATCGACAGTCACTCACGTTCATGTTCACGTCTACTCACACTCACGCCTACTCACACTCATAGACACTCACTCACGTGCATACTCACGCCTACTCACTCTTATAGGCACTCACTCACTTTCATACTCACGCTTACTCACACTCATAGGCACTCACTAACGTTCATACTCACGCCTACTCCCACTCATAGCCATGTTCATACTCACTCATGTTCCTACTCATGCCTACTCACACTTATAGGCACTCACTCACTTTTATACTCACGCCTACTCACACTCATAGGCAGTCACTCACGTTCATACTCACGCCTACTCACACTCATAACCACTCACTCATGTTCATACTCATGCCTACTCACACTTATAGGCACTCACTCACGTTTATACTCACGCCTACTCACACTCATAGGCAGTCACTCACGTTCATACTCACGCCTACTTACACTCATAGGCAGTCACTCACGTTCCTACTCCGCCTACTCACACTCATAGGCACTGACTCACGTTCATATTCACGCCTACTCACACTCATAGACACTCACTCACGTTCATACTCACGCCTACTCACACTCATAGACACTCACTCACGTTCATACTCACGCCTACTCACACTCATAGACACTCACTCACGTTCATAATCACGCCTACTCACACTTATAGGCACTCACTCACTTTGATACTCACGCCTACTCACACTCATAGGCACTCACTCACGCTCATACTCACGTTTACTCACACTCATAGTTGCTCACTCACGTTCATACTCACGCCTACTCAGACTCATAGGCGCTCACTCACGTTCATACTCACGCCTACTCACACTCATAGGCACTCACTGACGTTCATACTCACGCCGACTCACACTCATAGGCACTCACTCACGTTCATACTCACGCCCACTCACACTCATAGACTCTCACTCACGTTCATACTCACGCCTACTCACACTCATAGACACTCACTCACGCTCATACTCATGCCTACTCACACTCATAGACACTCACTCACGTTCATATTCACGCCTACTCACACCTATAGGCACTCACTCACTTTCATACTCACCCCTACTCACACTCATAGCCACTCACTCACGTTCATACTCACGCCTACTCGCACTTATAGGCACTCACTCACTTTTATACTCACGCCTACTCACAGTCATAGACAGTCACTTACGTTCATGCTCACGCCTACCACACTCATAGACAGTCACTCACGTTCATGTTCACGTCTACTCACACTCATAGACACTCACTCACGTTCATACTCATGTCTGCTCACGCCAATTGGTACTCACTCGCGTTCATACGTGCACGCCCACTTACGCTCATAAGTCATCATCATCATCATCATCATCATCATCATCAGCCTGTCTACGCCCACTGCAGGGCAAAGGCCTCTCCCATGTTCCGCCAATCAACCCGGTCCTGTGCTTTCTGCTGCCACGTAATACCTGCAAACTTCTTAATCTCATCTACCCGCCTAATTTTCTGTCTCCCCCTCACGCGTTTGCCATCTCTTGGAATCCAGTCAGTTACCCTTAATGACCACCGGTTATCCTGCCGACGTGCTACGTGCCCGGCCCATATCCATTTCTTCTTCTTGATTTCAACTATGATGTCATTAACCCCCGTTTGTTCCCTGACCCACTCTGCTCTATTCCTGTCTCTTAAGGTTACACCTATCATTTTCCTTTCCATTGCTCGCTGCGTCGTCCTCAATTTAAGTTGAACCCTCTTTGTAAGTCTCCAGGTTTCTGCTCCGTAGGTAAGTACCGGTAAGATGCAGCTGTTATATACCTTCCTCTTGAGGGATAGTGGTAGATTACCATTCATGATTTGATAATGCTTGCCGAATGAGCTCCAACCCATCCTTATTCTTCTAGTTATTTCACTTTCATGGTTCGGCTCCGCGGTTACTACCTGTCCTAAGTAGACGTACTCCTTTACAACTTCCAGTGTCTCGCCACCTATCGCAAAGCGCTGTTCTCTACCAAGATTGTTCCACATTACTTTAGTTTTATGCATATTAATTTTCAGACCTACTCTTCTACTTTCCGTATCCAGTTCAGTAATCATGAGCTGCAATTCGTCTCCCGCGTTACTCATCAATGCAATGTCATCAGCGAATCGTAGGTTACTGAGATACTCTCCATTAACTCTTATCCCTAGCTCTTCCCAATCTAGGGCCCTGAAAACCTCCTGTAAACACGCGGTGAATAACATTGGAGAGATCGTGTCTCCCTGCCGTACGCCCTTCTTTATTGGGATTCTGTCGCTTTCTTTATGGAGGACTATAGTGGCTGTGGATCCGCTGTAGATTTCTTCCATTATGTTTATATAGGCTTCGTCGATGCCTTGATTCCGCAGTGCCTGCATGAGTGCTGATGTCTCCACCGAATCAAATGCCTTCTCGTAATCTATGAAGGCTATGTATAGGGGTTGGTTGTATTCCGCGCATTTCTCTATCACCTGATTGATAGTATGAATATGGTCTATTGTTGAGAATCCTGTACTCATAAGTACTCACGTTCATACTCAAGTGTACTCACAATTATGGGCAATCGCTTACGTTCATACTCATACCTGCTCATACCCATCGGTACTCACTCGCCTTCAGTTCCTACTCCCGCCCACTCACACTGGTAAGTACTCACTCGCGCCTACTCACACCTACTCACAGCCATTTGTACTCACGTTCGCTCATGGCTACTCACTCCCATGGGTACTCTCACATTCATACACTAGTGTGTTACCTTCATACTCATGTCTGCTCACATCCCTCGTCACTCACTCATACTCACGCCTTTGAAATGAGTCTACTCATGAATGAACATGACAAGCATTCCGCTCTACTCACACTCACATGCGTTCATACTGAAGTACACTCCCGTTCACAGATACTCGCGTTTACACGCCCACTAGCTCCCATATTCGACCATTACCGCTCACACCCACTCAACCTCGCCGGGTCTCATTGAGATCTGTCTCTCACACTGGACGTCTTGTATGCATTCGCATCTAAGATGATCTCTCATATATTCGCGTTATATCCAAACGTGCAGATTTGCAATGAATATTAGGGACACACCGCGGATGGTAACACTCGTGCAAGAGAGATGTCCTACGTATGTGTTTTGTATGCGATGTCGGGACCGCGGAAAAAATTTTCGAATTAACCGAATGTCGAATTATCGAAAGTATCAAGAAAACAATAAACAAGTGTCTATTACATCAATGCATTTGCCTTTTCTTGATGATTACGTAAATTCATAGTACATATTTGGCATATAATAGCAATGTAAATGCCGCAAATTTATTCGCGACTTCGTTCACAATGTGGACCGCGGCTCAAGACAGCCGTGTCTTAACACTAAACGTGTTCTGCCCCCCTTCCTTATTACGTACCGCCACCACCCACGCGCACGTGATGATAACATTTTCGCCGGAAAAATGATCGGCAAATGAGCGTTCATTCATCATAATGCCGCAACCGAATTTTATTCCAGCACGTGGACTGCGGCTGAAGCTCTTCATCTTCAACAGCTTCCACTATGTTCGAGTTGCGTGACATTGCGCGCGCATTGCCCGAAGTCAAAACGAAGCTACCGAGTGCCGCGTCCGCTGCGGATGAAAGCGTGGTTGCTAAATTAGGACGGGATCACAGCGTCGACGCAGTTCCGAAGGCGCGCGCGCGGCCTGCGCCCACAGTCGAAACGAAACTGCTCAGCACAGCATCCGCTGTTGAATAAACCTGGCTCGCTAATGCACAATAATGGGTGGCGACTACGCAGTTCTGAAGCGACGCGGTGAAAACGAAATTATTGCTTGTCGCAGCTTTGACCCGCAGTTGCCGCAGGCGCTATAGACACGATCATAGATATATCGCCCACGCAGTTCGCGTATGCCGAGTAAAATCGAAGATGAAGCAAGTGGGCCGCAGCCGTCGAAGTCTTTAGTCGCCAATAACGCGATTATGGCTAGATCGTAGATGGCGACCACGCCTTTATGAAGGACCGCAGCCGTTTGAGTTGTTCACGAACGCTGTTTTCCCTCCTGTGAGTCGAGCATTTGTGGCGCTTCGTGCTTGGAGCGCTCCGAGGATCGTCCGAATTAACCGGGTTGCGGTCAAATATGACCGAATTAACGAGAGTTCGATAAAATTAAACAATGCATAAGCTTGCCAGGACCAGAGAACACGTCCGAATTATCCGATTCGCCGAATTAACGGGGTGCGAATTAGCGACCTTTTACCGTATAACCTTTCATTTTCGACGACTGACCAAATAGCAAATGTATGACGCGCTTATTTGCTAACTGCACCTTCACTATTTATGCCAGGGGTCTCAAACTCACCTCAGCTTACGAGCCGCAGTCACGTAAATTTACTCCCGCAAGGGCCAGGGCACAGTGACGAAGGTAAGAGTGGGGGGCGGGTAGGAATAGTTTGTACAAAATTCCAGCTAGTGTTGCCATGTGAAAGACCTTTCCTATATTTCATAAATGGGGTCATTTCTGATGGGGATTTTGCGCCAGGATTCCAACGACATATCTACCTCCAAAATGACTCAAATATGGACGACGGTTCTGAGAGTTTGTTTCCCTGTTAGGTATCCATGTCCAGCAATCTGGGACATAGAGTGCTGCGGCAAAGTCGACCCTAAGGGGAAGCGCTCGGCGTAACGCTATGGAGAGCGTTCTTTAAAAATTGATTACTGAAGAATGCCTTAATTTTCGCAAATTGCACTTAAGGGACTTAACGCTGACAACGTTCTTATGCCGTACATCGCGATTAGGTTGAATTCGCCGGCTGGATGTTTTTCCCGAGACACTTTCGTGGATCCGCTGAAAATGCATGGGGTGATTTTTCAAAAGTTAATTGTAGCGCAACGATCATCTATTCGCTAATTGCACTCTAGTGGCATGTTCAGTACGACAAGCCTTCCATGTGCTTGCAGTTTGGTATGATTGCGCTGGCTGGATTTTTTTTCCCGAAGAGTTTTTCTAAATTATACTGCGGGAAAGCAGCCCTACATGGGTAAAAAAATGCCTGTCGCTAAATTGATGAGAAAATGCATGTTGATCACGTTAAAACTCAGAAAAATCTGCAGATGCGATGCACATTATCACGCTGACGTATAGGAAATTGGTAATAGTAATAAATAATGATAAAGAATCTAACAATTTATTTGAAATTTATGGGCGCAAGCTCATAGTGTAGAAGCACATGTATTGTATAGATGGTATTTCAAGGTATATAGTTACGATCAGATGATAGATCATAAATTCATATAATGGATTTCTACTGCTCATTTTTATCCTTGATTCGTAATCAAGATTAATTACTATCTATTAATTATATGCAACCTAGTGTTCAGTGCTGTCAAACGAAAAGTATCCGAAATGGCGTTGTAGCGTTTTAATAATAGCACTGACATCTATATTTATTTAGTAATCATGGTCATCCTCATAATGGTATCTATCTATCTATCTATCTATCTATCTATCTATCTATCTATCTATCTATCTATCTATCTATCTATCTATCTATCTATCTATCTATCTATCTATCTATCTATCTATCTATCTATCTATCTATCTATCTATCTATCTATCTATCTATCTATCTATCTATCTATCTATCTATCTATCTATCTATCTATCTATCTATCTATCTATCTATCTATCTATCTATCTATCTATCTATCTATCTATCTATCTATCTATCTATCTATCAAGCCGCCTACGACTTTGTGCTCTCTTGACCGTTTCGTTAACGGGATGTGCACCAAAATTGGTGTGGCATCACGTGACTGCATGACGAACATAAATGACAGGTCATAAGGTCAAAATCTTGACATGCATATCATGAACGGTATCATTTATATGCCACGGTCTTGTCTTCCTGCCGTTTCGTTAATTAAATGTATACCAAGATTGGTAAGGCGTGACAAGAGTGTATGACGAACATAATTGACTGGTCGTAACGCGCAAGTCATGATATCCATGTCATGTACATCATGATTTACAAGACACGGCGTTGGGGCGCTCGCGGCCGTGTCATTAAATGAATATGTGCCAAAATTCGTATGGCGCGACATTTCTGCATGATGAACATAAATGACAGGTGGTAATATCAAAATCATAAAATGCATGTCATGTACGGCATGACTAACATTCCACGCTCAGGGTGCGCTCGCAGCCGTTTCGCTAGTTTGATAGATACCAAAACTTGTATGGTGCGACGTGACTATATGCCGAACATAAATTAGAAGTAATAACATTAAAATCATGACATGTATGCCATGTACGGCATGATTTACATGCCACGCTCATGGTGCGTTCGCGGCCGTTTCATTCATTGGATATATACCAATATTGATATGGCATGACATGATTGTATAAAGAACATAAACGACAGGTCCTAACATGAAAATTGGGACATGCATATCATGTACGACATGACTTTCATGCCGCGCTTATGATGCACCTGACGAATACACCGCCCATAGAAACATCAGCCAACTGGTATGAGGCCCTTTCTAAGGCGAAAGCCTTAGGTGTCTCATCAAACGCGAAAATTGACTGCCGGCGTCTTCGAGATTTGGCGACATGTGACGATACTTCGCGAGACCGGCGGCGGCGTCGAAGGATGCAAAAAAAGTAATTGAGGGTCTAGAGTCACGTGATGCTCACGTGAATATGCGCGTGCCTGTGTACGTGCGTGTACGTGCAGTCAGCGTACCAAAAGTCACATTACCTCAGTGTAACATGACATCATTAATGACGTCATTCTGTGACGTCATGAAGACGTCACAGATCGCCAGATTTTGAGACATCGTAGTGGCGACCAAGGTCAATCTAAATAGGTCGCGAAAGTCGGAACGAAAAGTGGTCGGAAACCTATTGCGACAAACATCAACACCCGCGTGACGATTATAGCGCTACTAGGTGAGGGGGGGACAAATAATGAAAACAAACAAGTAATTAAGCGTTTATTTTCATTACTTTAATTTTATTTGTCACGAATTAAATTAGCAGATTATTTTAATCAAAGTTTAGTCTTGGGTATGTGGTTGAGTGGCCAATTTGTTTCGTTTATTTTCAGAAACAGCGGGCACATGCAGGCAGTCTGGTTACATGGGCCAACGGTTTTGCGCATTTTCAGATGCAAATGGCGTCGCTCGTTTTTGCGCAGTAGGTTTGTGCCTGTCGTCCGTAGGTGATTTCCTCGCATAAGCGTTGTTTTCTAGTCGTGGTACTTGGCAGAAGGTAATAAAGCCCATCGCAGCCATCGGGAACCGTTTCAGTGACTGTGTTTTGCCAGCGCACGGCCGGCGTGCTGTCGCCCTTCGGGACGATGAGTCCGCCACGCTACGCGAAGAAACGCTGCGCTGTCTACGGATGCAAGAGCAACACGTGTGCAAGGTTTGTGTGCACGTTGAATTGTTATGCTACTTCTGATTTCTGTGTTATATATTTTGGGGTAATATCCTGTTCAACTGCAATATTTCGCCAATAAAATACACCTTATTTATCAAATCTGTCTTTTTCGTCTTCCCGTTATCTTGCAGGCTTCCATTATGGAGCCGTCATAGTGATAAGAAAAAGAACGTGCAGCTATAAAAAAAAGTAAGAAGCGGCGCCCTGTAAAAAAATCCATAAATTCGCGCCCATCGCGTTAAAACGTGACGTCATTTCCGCTTCCGGTTGTGACGTCATCTTTTTCTTTTTTTTAAATTCTGTTTGTCCCCTCCTCACATAGATGGCGACTGTTGCAACAACTAGCCACCGGCTTGACACGTGGGCTTCTACGGAAGTTACGCTACCAGTTTACATATACCTTGGTGGCGACATCGAAGGACATCGTTGCTTGGTCAAGACGGGCCAATCACGGAGGCTCTGCAAAACCTTGTGAGGAGCAGAAAGCTTGCAATGCCTCCGATCCTGGAGGCATGTTCAAAACCACCTTTAAGGGAAGCTGTAGAGCTTTTAGAATTCGGTAAAACATTGTTGTTAAGAAGGACCAACATTATTGTCGACGATGGCGTAATTTTTTCCGCTGTTTTGGCAGCAGGAGCTTTAAAATACGCAAAAGAAAACTTCGTCTTGCTCCGCCCACGCGAACGCGCCGAAACTAACCGGAACTACGTCATCGTCGGCAGCTTTGGCGGAGCCGCGCAGCGCAGTCGTATCTTCAACCGTGGCCTCCGTGACTAGTTCCGGCTGGGCGCGTTTGTGGAACTGATCGCAAGGCCATGCTTTCTTTAACTGTGCTGATGTTTCCAATGACACGGCACGCCGAAGATGACGTCACCGCGTTCACTCAGCATCTCAAGAAGCCCTGCGGCTGCAGCCGCGGTTTTTGCCAAGAAATGCTATTTGCGTTCATCTGTGAATTATTACATTGATTTTCGAATGCAGCAGGATCAAACTATGATTACACACTCCAAAGACATTTTTTTAAGTGCTTCAGCCTCCCTTTAAGTTCGGAAAGCTTTTGAATATGGCGGGGGAGGGGAGGATCAGCACGTCGACCGAGAATAAAAAGAACAGGAAAATGGATTTCGCCTTCGAGTCGTCTTAGGCGATTGCATAAGGAACCCTTGAGTTTTTCCTGTTCAGACAACCTCTATAGCGCACCTATTCGGTGCCTTTGACAACGCTGTCCCTCATCTTCACAAATTCAGTCATGCGATACTACCAATAAGCACTTCACAAAATTCAGAGGGCAGTACTAACATTTATTAGTCCAAAGTCGCCGACATGGGTCACTGGGGGGCAAAAAGATACGCCCCGTTGAACACAACCACACATTTATGCTTCGTCGTTAACGCGGGAGTGTCACACACTAAGCTTCGCCGAAATTAAGCTTGGGAATGTTCTATTGCAAGCATAAGTGCAAGCATGTGAACTTTTTCAGATTACGGACGCTCTTGCTTCGCGATGAGGTATTCCAGTTACCACGGCGGATGTTTATTCCGCCCCTCCGATCTTGCTTCTGCTCCCTAGGCTGTCTTCTGGCGCTGCTGTTGCACGTGAAATGTTTCAATGGAGTGCATTTTACTTCGTGGGATACGAGTCAAGCAATTTATTCTCATGGTATCAGGAATTTAACGCAACAGCGTTAAAGAGTTCGTTTCGCAGAAATTCCGGTGTCGGCGTCGGTGACGGCGTCGCTGGTTGTGAGCGAAAAATGATGCATCTTGTCCGTGACCGAAAAATCGAGAAAGACCCAAATAAAATAAATAATAAAAATCTTCGGTTTCGAGTGAGAATCGAACCGAGGCCGTCTGATACAAACAGGTAATCTACCGCAGAGCCACGCTATTTCTTGAAACGTCTTTGACAAAAAAGAACACTACATAAATAATCGAGAAAGATGCAAATAAAATAAATAATTAAAATCTTCGGGTTCAAGTGAGAACCGAACCCAAGCCGTCAGCGTGGGAAGCACGTGTTCTACCACGTGTTCTACTGCTTCGAAAAAAAAAAACACTATATGAATGTCATGTAGTGGAGGGAGTCTCCTTAACGCATGCAATATTGCGTGGCAGACACGTAGAATCGCACCAGGCGTCAAAACATGTGAATTACACGATGAGTGCGTGTTTTAAAGGCCCACTTGTTACAAAGCGCTGAGACATACTTAAGCATCATCATCAGCAAAAGCATCAACACACTGAACAGCTGCGTAAGTTCGCGTGTTCCCGGTACGGTAGGAAGTACTTTATTTAAAGATCCGGAGAAGTGCCACCCCTTAGGTGTTCCGGTAAAGCTAAAGAAAAAGATGGCTGATCCCTCTGTCATAGGAATCGGTATAACACGAAAGTGAAACGTGTCGTCCCAGTAGCATTTGATTGTTTATAGTGCATTGGTATGTCAGAGCTTGTTTGGGAGACATAGCACCGCTTGATGTGGACGCACTCACGTTGACACCTAGTGGCACATCACCGTACCTACGACTAACGCCCATGATCATGATTTAACCCTTGCTGCAGCTGAAGTTCTTAACATATATGTCGACACCGCATATGGTGAAACCCGTGCATATATGGCATCAACGGGCACATAATAAACACTGAAACTTGATATGCACTCCTTCAAAACGTCGTTAAACGAGAAGAGAAACGCTACGCGCATCGTGTCTTCTAGCGTGGCCGTTAATTCGCACAGGGCGAGCAGGAGAAAGCGTTGCGACAGCCAGGCGAGCGTCGGAGAGCTGTTTGTCGATATGGATGGATGCTATGAGCGAGGCTACGGGCTAAAGCCACCCCGCGGTGTTTAAAACGTTGAAGACATTACATTTCCAGTGTAAACGCACCATTCCAGTTTACATTGGAAAAACGGCGCGTTTTTTTTTTTTAACCTGGTGGCACACATCTCACCGACCCGTTATATAGAGGACGCCCATAGCATCCATCCAAGAGCACTGAGAGAGGAAAGTGTGAAAGATTAAAAGGCGCGTTCATGTAGCCTCCGTTATTGTTTGGCGGTAGCTCAGCGGGCTAAACTCCTGCCAGCCATCGTCGCGGACCGAGAGGTCATGGGTTCGACTCCTGCCATCAAAACTTCTTGACAGTTTTTTTTTTTGTGACGGAAATACGTCATGAAAGTCTCAGTGGACCCCGGCATAAAGCACTTTCGTGTTAGAAAATAAACAGGAATCCGGTGGTTGTGTTGCTGTTCTTGCACACAGTAACGCACAGATTAAAAATAATGGCTTCCCGGTGTGATGCGCCAATGATATTCTCGGCACCCAAAAAATCGATAGGTTTGTGTCTAAAATTAACATGTAGAGCACTGGTGAAGACGCCCGAGAAGCAACATGTAACGTCAAACGTGTCAAGTGATTTGTTGAGTGCAAGGAAAAAGTATACAGTTTATAGGATTCCTCTGTCCAGCGGCTCATTATACATTAGACAGACGGGCAGGTGCCTCAACGAAAGGCTACAGGAACAAAAGAATATGTGTAATAGAGTTGCAATCGAGGGGAATCACGCTCAGCACTGATCTGCCTGTAAGCGTAACCCGAATTTCAGTGCCAAAACTATGTTGACACAGCAGGAACCGAATTAAAAAAAAGACAATTGTAGAAGCGTACGCTATGCCGTCGGGGCAGTGTGGCGCATGCGTGAGCTCTCCGTCCGTTGGACTTAAAGACAAGCAAGTTGCATTTCTAGTGAAACAGATTTTGGTCGCCGTACATCTTTCATCTTGGATTCTGACTTGGCATTTTGGTAACGTAAATTTCCAAGAAAAATACAAGGGTTTTTACAATTGTTAGCAATCACGTTTGCCCATGCGCGGTTTGCCAACAGTGCCCTATCCTTTTATGTTTTTACCCACCCCTTCTTGTCTACTTTTAAATCAGTTGCTGGATGCGCTTCGTCTCATCGTTCGTGTCTGCCTTCTTTGTGAACTTTGAATCGCTGACTTTTTCATCCATTATGTTCTAACTAATCCCTACAGATCTTCTGAGAGGGTAAGGCATTGCGTAGCCATCTATAGTATGATATAGCAAGTGGGCCGGAAAGGGATGTGATTGTGAGGAGGAGTGATATGTGGGGGTGAGGAGGGGAGAAAGGATGAGGGGAGAGGGTAATCATAGCATAGCAATGTATGGAAAAGTATAGCAAGGGGTGAGAAAGAAAAGTGAGGACGAGGAGGAGTGATTTGAGGGTAAGGAGGATGGCAGAGTGTAAAGCATAGAATATACTTGTATATTATAGTAAAGCAAGGTGCGGGAAAGGCAAGAGAAGGTGAAGAGGAGGGAAAGGAGGAGGGTAATGCAACCAGCGCCGCTGTTTCCTCAGTCTTCGCACCATAGTACGGAGCTGCCCCAATGTTAACGCGACAGCGTTAAAGAGCTCGTTTCACAGAAATTCCGGTGTCGGTGTCGGCTTTGGCGGCGGCGTCGTTGTCCGTGAGCTAAAATTCGAGACAGATGCAAATAAGTAAATAATAAAAAATCTTCGGCCCGTCTGAGCATCGAACCCAGGCCTTGTGCATGACAAGCTGCTGTTCAACCACGAAGCCACACCAGTGCTTGAAACTGCTTCGTAAAATAACGCTATAAGAATGTCATGTATTGGGAGGGGTCGCCTTAAAACATGTAGGGTAAGGCGGTGCAAAATGCGACAAAAATGTGAAAATAGTGAATATTATTTTTTATTTCACTTGTTACGCACCATAAAACATCAACGCCCGAACTTTCTTTTGGGTACGAGGTATGTGCTACATAAATATGGCGATGTTGGGACTGTTGAAGTTTGAAGTTTATTCTAACATCACGAAAATACACGTGACATGGTTCATAAGTATTACAGAAGGAGGTCCCGAAGTAAACACTGTCAGGAGGACCTCCTAGCGATATTGTATTGATAGCATAATGAAAGCATATTAGAAACACGAAAAAAAAACAAGAACACAAAAAAAGAAAACAAAAGGTTATTTAAAAAGAAAAAAGTTTATTTTAAAATGAAACAAAAATGCACCAGATGTCTCACTTTACCCCAATCTGCGGAGCAAAGCGAGACGCTGCGTGGGGCGAAACGAGACGGTGTGAAAAAATTTCATCCCTTCAGTTCTTACACTACAGCACATGAAATTCACTCCGTGGGCCCTCACGCAGTCTTCATGAACACAGTCTTTGCACTCCACGCATTGAATCAATAGAACCCGGCGCTGTGTTACTCCAAAACTCTCGAACAACATTCAGTTCATTTTTCAAGTCGTTTTCTACGCAGGAAGCTCTAGATGATATCCTGGTGCACGTCCGCACCATCCTAAACAAAAGAATATTATACATAATGAGCGTAAATAAATGGTTCACTCAATAAGACACTCTCTAAGGACAATTCAATGTCTTTTTGTCGCGTTTTGCCCCTCTCACATGTCCATATTCAAAAAATATTTCCCCTTTGGCCCATGGCACCGAATGAACTAAACTTTTGGGGGCATGTACCTAACAACGTAAATATTTGCGTTGTTGGACTGACGCCGGAGTAGCTTCATGCACGCATCAAAATTACGCCCCTTTTCGGCGGGTCACGAACACACTGACACTGCTGACATCAGCCGCGCAATTTTTCCCGCGTGAACGCTGTGAGCGATCGTCAACTTTTACACAAAAACGTCGAAAACTACCGGCACCTATCGCTGAAATAGAGAAACGAAGAAAAGGTACTTTTTGTATTAGCTGTAGAGGGCGGCAAAGTCAAAATGTCGGGTTTTGCCCCGCGTCTCATTTTGCCCCGCCTTACCCTAATATTGCGTGGCAGAATTTTAGAATCGCGCCAGGCGTCAAATTATCTGAATTGAGCAAAGAGAGGGTGGTTTAAATGGGCACTAAAGGCAAATAAAAATTTACGTCAGAGTGAAAGGTCAATGTTTGAGAACGCCTAAAACGTCAATATTATAAATAGCAGTGCTCTAGTAATCAAGAAATTAAAGGGAGTGTCTACCGCTCGGAAAAATTTTTCTGATTGTGGTGAAAATGAGAAGATCGTTCGTCACATCGGCGGCAACGAGCATGCTTTTGCCCCACAAAAAAGTAAATATATTATTAATTCGATGTTGAAAATCGTGAAAGAATGACCGCTAGCGTCACCCAACGGCGATGTGGTTCAATCCACTGGTATGACAAGAAATCCTCGAAAGTAGACTCATTTTGCTTAAAAACAAACATGTATAACGTGAAATTGTATTTTACGCACTTGAGGCACCTTTCGGTTGCGTCAGAGAGTAATTTTATGCCTTTTTTTTCCTCACGCATCCAAAAAGGCGCCCGGTGGCGCTGCTTGCGGCGCCGTCTTCGATTTTTTCTGCTTCAACTCATGCGCTATGCCATGCGGCTCTCCGCGCTGGTCGCACTGCGCCGCTGTATTGTTGATAGGATGTCTCACATGTCCTGCGCTGTGAAGGCGCGCATATATTGTCTCTTTTTGATGAATCGACTTGGCTTGGATTGCGGCAGCAGAGCTAAAATAAACGCATAGACTGCGATTACAGAAAAACAAGTGTTCTGTAATCGTATAATAAGGCATTATTTAACCACTAGCGCGCTGAAAACCACTGTTACATTCATAGTGTTCAGCGAAAATAAAGTAATCCTACAGAAATCAGATGTGCTTTCGGTTTTAATTTTTACCGGCACAACAATCGTCATCGCGTCCACCAACCAGTGTTGTGGGCATGTTTCACGCCAATGGAAGAAGACCGAACGCAGATGGAAAAATTCTGTTTTAAAAATTTCTACTCACTGTCCAGAGAAACCGCTGCAAGGTTGGACACTTCAGACGGTACGCTTTCTATTGCGGTACAAAACAGAAAAGCGATGAAGGACGGTAGACAGTCCCTTTAAGGTAAATGTAGGACACTGTATGCGCCAGCAGTGGGACGTTTTGGAACGAGTCCGATGGCTTCAAGAGTTCCGAGTACAAATTATCACTAGTAGTCAAGCTACTCATTATAAAAAAGAACATTCCGAGATTTGCAAGACGTTGTGCAACACGGGTTGTGCAAAAGTTTCGTTTTCGCCGGGCTGCGCTCCGCTCGCGCGGTCGCGTCTCAGTGGTAGTTTCGTTATCGCGTACTGCTGTGTGTGCCTTGCACGCTCGTGAAAGTCGCTCTAGCGGAGACTCCGACAAAAGGCCGTGGCCATGCGATGTTGTGTAATGTGGCCTTGAGAGCAGAAACCACGACGTCCGCTGCCGGGCAGTAAAGGCGGGCAATGTTGCGCAAGGCAAATGCTACGTTAGGTCTTCTCAGTGCATGATTTGAAATGCGCTAACGCTGTGCGGACCACCTAAACCTGATTTTTTCATTAATAATAAGCATTTCCTTGGCACGAAACAAGCACTGCGAGGTTTCTGACATGCTATTTCAACAATCAACGTCGACTTAACATTTGCCTTTAGTGTCCCTTTAAAGCTGCCCAACCATTACAAAGTGCACAGATGCGCGTGGCATTTAACTGACGCGTAGTGAGTACTTCGGAAATTAGCAAATGGAAGAATAATGGCGTAGTGGGCGCTTCGCAACTGCACTTGCAGTAGACATTCTAGGATAGTTCGAAACAGCCAATGTTACGCGCACGAACGTTCGTTTCCGCGCGGCACGGTTGAAAACGATGTGCACGGGGCCCGATTATGCTGTCGCGTTCTACTCTTGAAGGCGAAGTAAGGCTCGCTTCACTACGTCTATTGTTTTGTACAACCTAACTAGAAGCATTGGGGCGTCATTTTATCTATGCAGAAACATATTTCGTGTTTCTGTGGGTGTAATGAGTTTGAAGGGCATGATTTTCGCAGCACCCTACGAGCAAGAAACATATCGTGTACAAAGTCAGCTTACAACTAGAAGCCACTGCATTTGCAGCACAGAAATCAGGTAATGAAATGGGAAATTTTTATGGTTAATTTTAATCTGAATACTAACATCTGTGTCTTTCAAAATGGTTGAATGTCTTCCCATACCTCTTTACAAGTACCCTACTTTGCTGAATTTCTGTAGTTCCCTTTCTCATCTTGACAGCTTGGTAGAAAAGAGTAGACTCAGGTAAATTTACAAGTAAACAATCAGAAAACAGTTCTCGCAGAGTGTGCCGAGAAATGCCCTTGAGTTCTGGGGCCGTTGCCTCACTGCAAAGGGAGAGCGATGGGAGTTGAAACATTGAAGGACCCTAAAAGCGGTTAAACCAGCTCAAGAAAACTGGCGGGTGACTTCCCGCTGAATTGATAAAAAACGCAGGCCTGTCGTTGTGATGGCGATGACAACCTCACTACTGTGGGAGAGGGACAAAAGAGAGACGGACGGTCGCTAGAAAGCTCATCTGGATCAGAGCCACACGAAAGCCAGGGACTCAGTCTGTCAGTTATAAAATGAAAATACACCAGTTAAAGAAGTTTTGGCTCCTATTCGCGACCAACCTGAACGTCATACTGTAAAGCGCCCTTTTAAATAAGAAAGTAGAAAAAATCACAAGAAACTCCCGGAAAACGTCCACATGTACACATTCATTGTTATCATGCGAGCGCGACAAATCACTATAACTCCGCTTCTAAGGGACCGATTTCAAAAATTTTTGCAGCAGTCGATTCGTGAGGCCGTAACGACGCACATTGCAAACGAAGTTTGCCGTGCGCGCAGGACGAATCTGTCATCTCCACCCCTCAGCCAGAGTCGGACAAGCGCCAGCAAACGAAGTTTGCCGTGCGCGCAGGACGAATCTGTCATCTCCACCCCTCAGCCAGAGTCGGACAAGCGCCAGCAAACGAAGTTTGCCGTGCGCGCAGGACGAATCTGTCATCTCCACCCCTCAGCCAGAGTCGGACAAGCGCCAGCAAACGAAGTTTGCCGTGCGCGCAGGACGAATCTGTCATCTCCACCCCTCAGCCAGAGTCGGACAAGCGCCAGCAAACGAAGTTTGCCGTGCGCGCAGGACGAATCTGTCATCTCCACCCCTCAGCCAGAGTCGGACAAGCGCCAGCAAACGAAGTTTGCCGTGCGCGCAGGACGAATCTGTCATCTCCACCCCTCAGCCAGAGTCGGACAAGCGCCAGCAAACGAAGTTTGCCGTGCGCGCAGGACGAATCTGTCATCTCCACCCCTCAGCCAGAGTCGGACAAGCGCCAGCAAACGAAGTTTGCCGTGCGCGCAGGACGAATCTGTCATCTCCACCCCTCAGCCAGAGTCGGACAAGCGCCAGCAAACGAAGTTTGCCGTGCGCGCAGGACGAATCTGTCATCTCCACCCCTCAGCCAGAGTCGGACAAGCGCCAGCAAACGAAGTTTGCCGTGCGCGCAGGACGAATCTGTCATCTCCACCCCTCAGCCAGAGTCGGACAAGCGCCAGCAAACGAAGTTTGCCGTGCGCGCAGGACGAATCTGTCATCTCCACCCCTCAGCCAGAGTCGGACAAGCGCCAGCAAACGAAGTTTGCCGTGCGCGCAGGACGAATCTGTCATCTCCACCCCTCAGCCAGAGTCGGACAAGCGCCAGCAAACGAAGTTTGCCGTGCGCGCAGGACGAATCTGTCATCTCCACCCCTCAGCCAGAGTCGGACAAGCGCCAGCAAACGAAGTTTGCCGTGCGCGCAGGACGAATCTGTCATCTCCACCCCTCAGCCAGAGTCGGACAAGCGCCAGCAAACGAAGTTTGCCGTGCGCGCAGGACGAATCTGTCATCTCCACCCCTCAGCCAGAGTCGGACAAGCGCCAGCAAACGAAGTTTGCCGTGCGCGCAGGACGAATCTGTCATCTCCAGTTGTTGTTGTTGTTGTTGTTGTTGTTGTTGTTGTTGTTGTTGTTGTTGTTGTTGTTGTTGTTGTTGTTGTTGTTGTTGTTGTTGTTGTTGTTGTTGTTGTTGTTGTTGTTGTTGTTGTTGTTGTTGTTGTTGTTGTTGTTGTTGTTGTTGTTGTTGTTGTTGTTGTTGTTGTTGTTGTTGTTGTTGTTGTTGTTGCGACAGTGCCTCAATTCGTTCAGAGGTTCCCCTTACGCCAACCTGTTGTCGCTGAGCCTGGAATAACGACAGTGACGCAACAACAACCGCACGCACCTTTTAATAACTTTTCTGTAATCTTATACACGGAAAACATGGCAGGTCAGCCAATGTTCTAGCCGGCTAACCCATCCATGAACATGGTCGTGCTACTAAACAAACAATAACAAGTCCAGCTAAAAAGAATAACGCAGTACAAAATAATCCTAAATAATCACGACAAAATATGTACACATACGACGTCCGGCGTATAAATGTTGCTCAGAGTCTAAGGGCATATCCAATGCGTACAGGGTGGTCACGCATTCGTTCGCGTAAGCACTCGCTCACGTGGCGGCTGCCTTTAATCGACGCTTCTTCCCCGATCTGAGCGACTTCTTCGAAGCAGACGCACACCGCAGGAGCCGCTCACGGAATCACCTTCACTTTCGCCGACCTCCAGCCTTCTCCTCTTCACCCTAATTAAGTGCAAAAAAAAACCACAAGACCTATTAGTAAACACACATGTTCAGGTAAGTGTGACAAATCTAAGCTTAGTTGAACTGAACGTCCTTCAAAGCGTGATTAAACAATCAACACCACCATTTCTTGTGCACTATCTTAGTCTTTCCTGCTCGGAATATTCACGCAGCACTACTACGTAACACAAGCTTGCACTGGTATGCGTTCAGGGCTCACACAACGAACGGCTATCGTTACGTCCGCCTCCAGTTCTGACGTCGTATGGTCCTAAATAGTCTACTTGACGCTACGAACCAACGCGTTCTTCGACTTAAACCCCTATAGTTCTGAACGAATAGTAAGCGTCAAGTTGTGATGAATTAGGCGCGAAATACTAATGCAGTCACACTGGAGAAAGAACACAGTTCTTTTCGTTGGTTTTGTGTTGCCAATTCATCACGACATGGAGCTACACCCGACTCACCCTAACGTCTACGCTACTTCCGCACACGTCAAATTCAAGCTGCATACGGTTGGCAACTGCCCACGCAACGACATTAGCGCGAACATTCGTTGACAGTTATTACGGAAATGAAGGTATAATTTTTTTGCCCAGCATTCTCCTACGGTGGTAATAGAATGTAGCCTGCAGAAATTTTATTCCGTATGCCTCATTCATTAAGAGTTTCAATGTGCAAACTAATGAGCATACGCTTTCGCAATTGAACAATTCAAAAGCGAAACCACACGCAAGCAATTATTGGTCCGCAATAGATAATATACACCTCGGTGAATGTATTTACGCACCAGCATTTGATAGTCCTTGAACTCTGCTGCTCTTGGTCCACCGTTACTGCAATGGTTGAACATCTCGATTGCGGTGAGAACGCAACTCGCAGAAAAGCACGCTCGGTCGTGCAGAACACTTGATCGACAGAACCCCAGAGTACCAGATGGAGAAGACACCAAGTACGCTGGTATGGGTAACCGAGCCGGTGCGAAGCATTGTCGAAACAGCTGAACCCCTGGGCAGCGCAGGACACATCGCTAATTCTGCTACTCTCCGGATCCTGCGAAGGAGATGAGCACGCATATTTCTACAGTGGAAAGAAAAAACCACACCATTGCTTCTATAAGGAGAAATCATGCTGGTGGCTTAACAAAACTCCTTGGAATTGCAAGCCAAAAACCTTGCATTACAGGACCAATCTTGCGATAACAGTCATGTTGAAAATTACCACATTGAGCTCTTTTACTGCAGGAAATTACTTGAACAACACATAGTCCTCCTACAGGAAACGGTTATGTCAGCAAACGGTCGTAATTGCCATGGGATCTTCCATTCCATGACTACCGGCAATTTGGGAACAGACTTTGCGCCCTCACCTAATACTTACTTTGCGCCCACACCAAATATTTCCGTCCGTTATGTAGACGACTGCTTCAGCATTATACAAGTGTAAGACGCAACAAGTCTCCTGAATCTTCTCAACACCATATAAACAGTTCACTGCAGAATACAAGTTGGATAACATCCTTTCCATCCTCCACGTCTGCGTGAGTGAACAGGAACAGACTCTCGTTCGGCGCCCGGAAGGACTCATACCGGCTATTCATGCCATCAGGCTTGCCAGAAGCCTTCCGCTGTTTTATCTCTCGTTTTATCGAAAGCCGTCTCAAAGCAGGCCTTCTGCAGGGCGCACCGGTGTTCCGTCCGTTCCAGGTGTGAGCGAAGCTCTAAACCGCATGTTTACATACGACATCCACAATCCACGCGTACCGTTCAACAAACTGAAAAATCAGCTTGCCAACGTCGGGGATCCGATAAACAGCGAGAATTCCCTTTTGTCGACAAAGTACCATGTGCAGACTGCAGCTACATCGTCGAAACTGGCAAGTTCAGGAGGATATTGAAGGAGCGTCAGAGAGAAATCGGCAACAAGAAAGCATCGAACGTCCTGGCTGAGCATGCAGACATTCGCGGTCACCGCATCGATTTGGATGACTCCAATACAACAGCTAAGGAGAAAAATCTAGCAACTAGAATACTTCTAAATTTTTTATTCAGTCGACAACACCGCCAACAGGAACAATGGAAATCTGTCCGCTGACGACACCAATTCTCTAAGTCATATTTTAGTATAAGACGTCTTCTGCCTGCTTTAGCGTGATCAAGGAACCCGTACAAGCCCGTAAACGTCCCTCGTGCGTTTTCGCCTTGACTTGGTTAGTGACCGCAACTTCATCCTAATGTTACCTGACCAGTCGAACTTTCGTCGAACTCTTCACTACATATCCTACCTCTCAAGATTTCGCATCTCTAACAATGGATGGAAAAAGTCCATTAAGATCCTTTGGAGCGCGCTCTATCAGATGTCGCAGATATCGGGAAATAATACGGGGCTTCAACTGGACTCACCGGGGGAATGGATTGCATGTCAACGCAACAAGCAATGCGCAGTTTGGCAATGTCCCAGCAGGATAACATTGGCAATGCATGGTTTGGCATACTGGGCATTTTTAGGTCCACCCAAAAATGAATGGACGAATTTGGAAGTCTAGCTGGAATCTGGTCATAATTGGCTTCGCCCCTGCCTACAATTCAGTGAGGACCTTCTCGACGCTACCTTGTCCCACTTCCAAAATGGACGTGGCTAACGCCAAAACTGACCTTGCACAATTCCAGCATTGAGTAGAACCATGTACTAAACTGACTACCCAATTCAAAGGTTGAGTTCACTCATGTTCAAAACAAACTTGGCCCACTCCAGACGTTTGAGTAATAGAATTGTTGGGATTTTATGTCCCAAAGCCAGCATTTATGAAGGACACCACAGTGGAGGGCTGCGAAAATTTCGACCTCTTGGGGTTGTTTACCATGCACCTAAATATAAGTAAGGCGTTAAGAAAAACCGACATCGGCCGCGTTGACCAGACGAATGCAAATAAAAATTAAGCTCCCAGCAGGAATCGGGCCCCAGAATTCTGCGTGGTGATCAGGTATTCTGCCACAGAGCCACGCCAGATCTGGAAAGTTCTTTGGAAAAAGACCCTATGCAGGCGTTGTTGAATGAACTTTATTCTGATTCAGAGAACACGCACCCGTTATGTCGGTGCAACGTCAATTGTGGTTGAAGTGCTGGTTATTTAATTTTTATAACAAAACAACAAACATTACATATGTACTCCTATGATACAGGCATCATGTAGGGTTACCGTCAGTTGAGGTTCCAGGGATGGCTTCGCTTTTATATCAGCTTAATAAAGATTACAATTCTATCTATGATTCAGCAAGCTATATTCAATCGTTGCCCGACTACAGAGGAATACGCTAACGAAAGTTACGTATGGCACTGTAATGTGCACTCCGTTTCGATAATACTGACGTCTGTGCCCTAACGTGAGTGCTGACGTTACGTCCGACTTTAAGCTACCCTGTGAACGCCAGTGTAGACGACGTGCCTGGTAAGCCCACGATAAGCACACAACTACTACACTTACAACAACACGTCGATCCACCTCGTAACACTTGGCTCAAAGCCAAAAAATGCAGCATAGACAACTACTCGCTGACTGCTTCGCATGGAACAGATTCCCACAAGGCGTGGGATCTGCCCAATTTTTGTTAACAATAAAGCTAAAGCATTATTTCTGCACCTCGAAACAACGTTGCTGAAATCGTGCTAATTGGCACACAAGCAGAGCGGGTATAATTAACCAAGACAGTGGAAACGTTCCTAATTAGCCACATCAATTACGTCGCCTCTGCCCACAACTGGATAAAGGTGGAAAAGACGAAACTCATGCGCAAAAGCATTAAACAAGTCCTCAGCCTACCCCAAAACACGAGTATCTCCCGAATCGACCAACTATGCATGCACAACGACATCGACGAATTCATCGAGGCCGAGACTACGGCCCAAATGGTCCGCCTCTCCTCCTCCAAGGCAGGCTGTCGACTTTTAAACGAGACCGGCATGTCCCCCACACCCCTACCTTGGACGCTCAGTAACCCTCCCGAGAGATGTTCGAGATACCTACATGGTAACCTAATTCCCACGAAACGTCCACCAACAATCCAACAAGGACAGACGCCTGCTCCGGGCTCGCGCGATCCTCGACCGCACCGCCGCGAATCGCGACTCTTCCGTACTCGTCGATACGGCGCAATACGGTAACTCCTCCACCGTTGCACTCGCGGTAGTAGATGGCGATGGAGCCCTACGCTCAGCCGTCTCGGTTAGACTAGCAACGAGCGCCATAGCCGAGCAGGTCGCCATAGATTTAGCGATGATCGATCCCTCGCACACCAGCGTCTTCACAGACTCACGCGCCGCCATTCCGGCTTACGAAACCGGCAATATCGCGCGTGAGGTAGCCCAAATTTTACAACCACGCAACCACATGTGCTGGCAATGCCTCTCTTGGTTCCCTGCCCACATGAGCAAAGACGTCCACTCATGACCGAGCGCGAGAACTCACCCGCCGCGACGATCAGCCAGCCACCGAAGAGCTGGGTCCAGACATACAGTTTAGTTTAACGACCCCTTACTCGCCTTCCACGAAATCACCTCTCACTATCGTAACAACAGAAGCCAATACCCCTAGCACACACAAAGCTTGAACGCGCGCAAGCGGTAGCCTTTCGCATGCTACAAACGAGATCGTACCCATCACGTTGCCTACTCGGTCATTACAACTCGGACATCACTCCACAATGCCCAGATTTCACAGAAATTTTATTGTTCACTCTCGCACATGCTCTGGCAATGTCTGGCGTTACCTCGGGGAGCAGTCACCAGTTAGTCCGACTGGGAAGAGGCACTCAGTAGCTCCGAGCTCCACCCCAAACTCAAGACAGTCCGGAGGGCCCAAGAACTGGCGGAAAGCCACCACGTTCCCGCCCCGACTCGGGCGTCGCCTACGGTAGCGGCTGCTAGGGTGTCCCTCGTGGATGCCCCGGCGGCTCAAACTCCTCAGGACTCGTCAATAAAGTTCTTGATGACTGTTGAAATGACCACGCAAACCATACGATTATTCGGGGGGGGCACGGGCACACCGGGCCCGTGCCCCCCCCCCCCCCCGCGCTGGCCACGCCATTGCGCAAGATTTTTTTGCCACAGCATATAGAGCACACAATGACACTCGACCACATCTTCCTGCCCGGCCCCCACTTCAGATCAAGGAGGTGCCTCCCCCGCCCCACCTGAAAAAAATTCTGCCTACGCCCCTGATCTTGCGCATGGATAATTTGGCTCATATATTGCAGTTCTGTTTACAATGTCGTCGCTCTTTCGGAATTCTGGCCAGTACTATAACGATGGCGTGTTGAAATGCAAACGGCATATTTGCCGCGTCATAAGTATGCGACTGTCATGTAGAGTACCCGATTTCGAGATCTCATCGTAAGCCATATCAAAGAGTTTAACACGGAAGCACCTTACGTCCTGCGCGAGGCCCCCCTCAGGTGCGGGAACACAGAAGGAATCGCGTCGCTGTTCTTGATCGTCAATCCCAGCGACTGCATCAGAGACGGGCTTCGTACGTAGTCCCTGTCATGGAAGTGCTTAGAGCACAGCCCACTTCCTCTCGTAGGTTTGAAGTCTTTTCTTTTAACTCCAGTGACCCATTTTGCAGCCATCTTCTGATCCCGAGGAAACTTATGCAAATCGATCTCATCGCGACCGAAAGTGTTGCAGCAGCCATATGCCGCGCAGTACTGCGGCATCGCGAGTCCGCTTCAACCCCCGACAAACACAACTAGTGAATGCCGGACAGCAAAAATCTCTAATCGAAACAAGACAATGGTGCAACGGAAAGAAACCCATGCGAACTGGCACAACTGATGCTTCGCTAGGCAGCAGGTCGCAGCCGAAACAAGTAACAAACCGAAGCAAACAGGCGCAACGGCCCTGTCGATGACGTCACCTCTCCACGTTTCTCTCTCTGCCGTCCTCCTACCCTGCGCTCCGCGCGCGCAGGGGAGCGTTCCCTCGGCCAAAGTTTGCTCGCTTATAGCGCCGTTGTTTAGTCGAAAATCGGGGGGAAAAACCTTCGCAGGCATGTTCTAAGAGGTCGCGATACCGAATTTGAAATAAATTCGCGAATTCAAAACCGCTTCAGTATCCCTTTAAGCGTAGTTGAGATTCTGGTGTGCGTAGCAATGCCGCGTTTGACAAGATGTGCCGAGCAAAGCGTAAATAGTAAATAGTACTGCGCCTAATTAGCTTCAATTAGAATAATTAGCTCATTAGGCTTACATTGACTTCGAATGCAAGCTATTCGGGGCCGAGCGTCGAGTGTGCGAGTTAGGCTAATTCAGTTATAATTAAGGCTTGTCTGACTTGGGATGCAAGCTAACCGACACCAAGTCTCCAATGTGCCACTTAGACCAATTAAGCTGTTGCATGTCGGTGGGCTAGTTGGTTTGTTAGAATAGTAACGAAAAAACAGCGCGTGAATACAGGAACGGAAGGGGAACGGAAGGGGCACCCACACGAGCGCTGTGTGTGTGCCCCTTCCGACCCTGTCTTCTCGCGCTGTTCTTCCGTTACAATGCTATTAAGCTAATTATTCTAATTAATCCACTTAAGCTAATTATCCTACCTGGTGTTGTGATTGACAAGCAATACCCAATCGAACCCGATCAACAACTACAGTCTATACTCGTGATTTAGAATGTGATCCCGTGAACACTTCGTGCATCGGCGTGTGAATGCACGTGTCGACACTTGGCTGGTCAAGCCAGGACCAGCCAAGTGTCGACCAGCTCCCCTCTAGCCAAGCTTTGCGCGACCCTGTGCAGGCTGCGCGAATTTTGAAAATTAGGTTAACCAAGCAGAATTCTCAGCAAGTGACTAATGTTGATCTACATTCACACCTTGGCATGCAGTGCATTACTAATGAATGGCGACAACGAATTCAACATATTTTAAATGTAGGGGTGCAAGCTGTCAGTGTAGGACATAATTAAGACAGATAGATAGCTAGTATCTCAATCAATGCAGTTATAGCACGATAACGGCAAATGATAGAATATTGTTAATTAGCAGCAATAAATATGATTAATTCGTAATCAATGATAATTATTCCTTTAATATAGATGCCATTTATCACTCACATGTGCTACGAGAAACATTTACGAGAGATCACGATTTATAGGAGTACTGCGTTGAAAACGGCGCGAAAACTGGACAAAGGCTAAGGAAAAAACTACACAAGCGCTGGCACATTGATGAATTATGCAAAGCACTGGGTGCGAAAGAGCCTGATGTAAGAGAAACAAATCACAGAAGGCTGTGTTGAAGGGCCAGTTGCTACATGTTACTGCGTTGAAAACAGTGCGAAAAGGGCGCGAAAGCTAAGAAAACAAAGGAACAGCGCCTTGTGTTGTTTGTTCCTTACCCTTCGTCCCGTTTTCGCGCTATTTTCAACGCAGTAACAGGCACCAACTGGCCCTTCAAGACACCCTTCCGCAATTTAAAGGAGTAATTAATTGCGCAGATAGTTACAGGCAAATAATTAAGTGGAGATATATAATAAAAATTAATTGAAGGATAAGATTGCAAAGCATCACATGATATCCTATAGAGAGAGGGTGAATGCATTGGGAGATTCTTGCTAATAAACCCTTTCAAGCAATCCCAGAACGCCCGTGGGAGCGTAGGCACTATGGGAAAAGTGTGTACATCGATCGAGCCAGCCGTTCGGTCGCCCGCTGCTCGTTGGCGCCGTGGGAGCACGAGACGAAAAAAAAACAAAAAAAAGAAACACGTCGCCGCTTGAATATTCCTACTGCGTAAAACACTTCACATATCCGAACGCATCTGCATGTATCTACGCATGAAATGTGAAAGGAAGAACGCAGTCAGTGTAGGTATTGCTGAGCGTATGTATGTATATCGGACGTAGCACTTAAGCGGCATGTGCGTTATCGTTGCCGATGCCGTCAAGACGTTCCGTTGTCATCATTATGAGCCGAACACCGAATTAATGTTTAGTGTACAAAAACTTGTAATGTACTAGTGTAAATGTGACGTACTGAATTGCCATATACACACCTTTCCGTTTGAGCATTTAGTGTCATGAACACTTTTGCGCTTGCTCGCTGTGTTTAGTCGCTATAGCCTATTCAAAAGGTAATATCAGAGTTGCAGCTCATCTTGCTCACGACTATACATATCTGCGGTATACATTCACCTGCTAGCCAACACGCGAAAGCACAACCAGCGTTTCTAAAATGCAACAACAGCAGTTAGTATCAACGAAGGGCGATAAAAGCTTACGGTTTGTTACATATATGGTGCGAATGACGCGCACGCGGTCTAATCAATGTATACTTTATTTTAGTAAACGCCTACTATACTCTTTCTCAGAGCCTCACCTTCAGCTCGTCGACAGTGTCGACGGACGTTGATTCCAAATGGATCTGCGAATTGCATAGACCGCTCCTGAACTTCATCTAGGAAGCCGAGTTGTACTGTTTTATTTAATTTATGCTGCAGGGGCAGGGGACCCGGCCCGACTCGAACGTGACTGACTTCGTGCTATATTTTTATTAGTCATCTCTAGAACAGACGAAGCCTCATAGCGGTGAAGAGAAAACTGGGCATAGGCAAAAACCAGATGTATGTACTAAGCAGTGTTGCGGAATGGGCGCCTTCATTCCAGTTCCATTCCGGGGAATTAGAACTTGCCGCAATTCCATTCCCTTCAATTCCTCTGAATGAAAAAACTTAGCCCATTTCCACTCCGGGAATGGCCGGGCAGTTCCATTCCCGTAATTCCATTCCTGTAATTCCTCAGCGTATGAAAGGCATCTGATAGTTTTATCGAGTTAAGAATGAACGCCCCATAAAGCTGATGTCATCACATTAATTATGAACTGCAAAAGTACGCAAAGCACGTAACCAAGGTCGAGGGATAGTATAGCTTGGTGACATATCTCGTGCAGTACATACACCCTACCAATTCCCATAGGGGCAGTTCTCCCGCTGCCTATAGTATTTGCATGGTCAGCGTGTTTGGACGAATGGTGTTTTAATATTGTTTAAGCTTAAATGTGTTAATGCTAAAATGACGACATAGCGCATTTTTATGCTGACAAAAGTAGCGTTGATGCAGTTTTGCCAAGCGGTCGTGAATATGGGGAAAACTAAGATTTGGTTAGTAGGGAACAAAATCCTCTAGATCTGCCGGTATTAGTTGGAACAGTGCACCGCTCGGGCACCTTGTGCCTTTGCATCGAATATGGAACACTGGGCAGCACTGCTCGTCAGCACTCATGCTTGTCAAGCGCGCCTTTCAAACATGAATGGGGTGAGGAGGACTTTCTGTGTTCGCCTGTGCGCAGGTATGCAATGTCTTCCTTGTCGCAAAGGTTATTTACGTGTGTCAGGTACTAAACTGCTCGTGAGATAAAGATCAGGCTGTGCAGAGAGTATTCGCCGCTTTCAGGGGCGTAGCCAGAAATTTTTTTCGGGGGGGGGGGGGGGTTCAACCATACTTGATGTATGTTCGTGCGTGCGTTTGTATGTGTGCGTGCCAATATAAGCAAGCAAAACTGAAAAATTTCGGGGGGGGGGGGGAGCTGAACCCTCCCGACCCCCCCCCCCCTTGGCTTACGCCCCTGGCCGCTTCCGTGTGGGGGTATCAATAGGAACCAACGCGCAGGGATAATTTGTTTCTCCCTTCAGTAGCTGCTGGGATAATGCATTTGTTTGCACACTGACTTATGCCTCGGTTTCTCTTTTACAAATTGGCAGACCGTTCACACTTTTACACGTCTACCCTTGGCTCTGGCCACGGTTACACCGTGGCTCTGGCTAACTAAAGCTGGACCTAGAGAATACGTTATGGCCTTCGACTTCGAAAAAAAAACATGTACTCACGCCTACATGACTAATTTGAGCATCATATTACAGTAGTAGCAATTAAGGGTGTCGGAAAATACGTTCCTCCCTAATGCCCTCGCGATGCGAACGCGGGTATGTGCCGAGCCGTAGCAAGAAAAGATGCAAAAAAATTACACCATTTCCCGCTAAAGGGGACCATGAGGCGATGCGAAGCCGGAGCACTTGCACGATCGCGTTCCGTTGGCGTTCTTTGGGCATGCTACCGACCTCGCGTCGTGGAACGCGAAGAGGAACGCTACGCGCGTCTTGTCTTCCCTCTAGCCTGGCCGTTAATTCTCACAGGGCGAGCGGGGAACGCAGCCGGCAGGCGTGCGAGAGGGGGGCAGCGTAGGAGAGGAGAGAGAGGGGGAGTGGACGTGCATGCGCTGGTGCTCATCGCGGCGTTGCGCAGAAGACAATTTCGGCATGTCTAGCCCGCGTTTCAGAGGAAGAGTGGAAAGGGGGAGGGGAGAGGGGAAGTGGAGAGGGGGATGGGAGAGGTGGAGTGGAGAGAGTGCGCATGCGCAGTAAAGGGTGGTCACGCCGCACACCACCACCACCACCACCGGATTGAACACCGGCATAAGATACTTCGCATCTAAAAAAAAAGGATAATGATAATAATGAAATGATCCCACCCAGGAGCAGTGGGAGTGCAGGCTGACCAGCTCTCAGCTCGATACTTCGGAGCAACACAGTCTATATAAGGACAGGATTGTAGTAGGCGCGTTGCTTATAAATGTACCGTGGGCCGCGGCGGCTGCATTTTCTATGGAGGCGAAAATGTTTGAGACCTGTGTACTTAGATTTAGGCGCACGTTAAAGAACCCCAGGTGGTCGAAATTTCCGGAGCCCTGCATTACGGCGTCTCTCATAATCATATCGTGACGTTAAACCCGAGATAGTATTATTATTATATAAATGTACCGTGCTTGTAATAAGCCAAGCCGTTTTAAAAATACTGCTTTATTGTTAAATTCAAGGTTCTGACTTACTGATAATTGAAAAAGATCAAGAAGGGAGCCGACGGATGGATACACGTTATAGGTTTCAAAACAGGAGAAAGTGCCTCAGATCAGGCTGGCCGACGTTTCGATAGGGGACCTATCTTTGTCAAAGGCGCCTTGTCATCCCTGGCGTGTTAGTTTTAAGGGGTTAGTGATGACGTCATCACTAATCCCTTGGACATGACGTCATCACTAACCCCTTAAAACTAACACGCCAGGGATGACAAGGCGCCTTTGACAAAGATAGGTCCCCTATCGAAACGTCGGCCAGCCTGATCTGAGGCACTTTCTCCTGTTTTGAAACCTATAACGTGATAATTGAAAAGTTTTGATAAACAGCGCGTAGACGAAAACTTCCTCTATTTTTGGAAAAAGACGTAATTACATTCACATTCCATTCCGTGCAAAAAGCGCTTAATTCCATTCCCATTCCATTCCGGGATCGCGAAAATGTGGAATGATTCCGGAGTCATTCCAATTCCGGAGTGGGAACTCCGCAACACTGGTACTAAGGGACAAGGAAGGCAAAGTCACTAACAGTATGGATAGGATAGCTTAAGTAGCTGAGGAGTTTTACAAAGATCTGTACAGTAGCCGGGGCAACCAGGACGATAATGTAAGAAGTAATAGTAGACCAGAGGAATCTAACATCCCACCAGTAACGACAGGGGAAATAAAGAAAGCCTTGGAGGGAAAAGAGGCAAAGCCGCTGGTGAGGATCATGTAACATCATATCTGTAGAAAGAGTGGACAGAATGTGTTAGAAAAAATGGCCACCCTGTATACGAAGTGCCTCTTGACGGTGAGGTACCGGAGCCTTGAAAGAATGCTAACATAATCTTAATCCACAAGAAAGGGGACGTCAAGGACATGAAAAAATGCAGGCCGATCAGCTTACTGTCCGTTGTCCACAAGCGATTTACAAACATAATAGCTAACAGAATTAGAACAACATTAGAATTCAATTAACCAAAGGACCAAGCAGGATTTCGTACAGGATACACGACAACCGACCACATTGACACTATCAATCATGTGATAGAGAAATGTGTGGAATATAACCAACCTCTATATATAACCTTCATAGATTACGAGAAGGCATTTTATTCGGTCGAGTATCAGCAGTTACGCAGGAACTACGGAATTGCAGCGTCGACGAACCATATATAAAAATACTGGAATAAATCTTATCTTAGATTTAGGTGCACGTTAACGAACCCCAGGTGGTCAATAATTGCGGAGCCCCCCACTACGGCGTCCCTCATAATGATATCGTGGTTTCGGGACGTTAAACATCAACAATTATTATTATTATTATTATTATTATTAACACTTGATACTGGTAGAGTGTTGGTTTATGTAAATTGAATTACCAAAAATGAAAGCTCGAAGCCTTTATATTCAACCTGGTTTAATGATTTCTCCGCAGTGCATTGGTTTAAACCGCACTCGTCTTAAGCGTCTAGTCGTGTTTTGGATTTCTCAACTTGCTATATGACTGAAAAAAAAAGTACAAAGAGCAGGAGAAGTCATTTCTTGTACCCCGCGAAAATACACACTGCGGTGTAGCTTTTCGCATGTGACAGCAGCGCCAGAAGACGGCCTAGCGAGCAAAGCAAGCAATCCTGCGGCAAGAGCATCCGTAATTCTGAAGTGTCCACATGCACATACACGTGGATACTTGCGAATTATTATAAGCAGATGAAAGAACATGCCCAACATTAATTTAGGCAAAACTCGGTGCGTGACACTCCAACGTTAATGATGAAGCATGTGTAGGGGGTTGTTTTTCACGTATTATTTCTGTTGTCCCCTAGCGTCCTACTTTAATAATTTAAGGGATTTTACTTGCCATAACCACATTGTCATTACGGGGCAAGTCGCAGTGGGTAATTATGTAATAGGTTTAAACACCCGGGGTTCTTGAACGTGCACCTAGATCTAAATGAGCGGATGTTCTTGCATTTCGTCCCTGCTGGAATACGGCCGCCATGACAGGGAATCGAACCCGCGACCTCGCGCTTAGCAGCGCCAAACTTTATCTGCCAATAGCTCGCACGGCGAGTATGTACATTATCTCGGCGGCGCTGGAATAAAATTTAACCCCTTTATCTCACGCTAAGGAGACCACAGTAACCTATGCTCATTAAATAAACTACTTCAACTTTATTAGACAATTGCATTGTTCGTCCCACCCTCACCCTCAAGCATTTTCCACCTCACCCATTGTTGCACAGCCTGCGGTATCGGCCCACTCGAGTTTTGGTACCAATGGTATTCGCGCCGCCGAACGCCGGATTTTTAAAACCACGAGCCATACAACGCTCTCTCCTTAATGAGTGATAGTTACTTAGCACCCTCTGACGGTGCGATGTGTTTATTGACATTACTGTACAATTGAAACGATGGCAATGAGTGATATGGTAGTCGAGGAAACCGAAGAATTTCATGATCTAAGATTTCTGACAAATTAGGTCTGTAGATTAGTAGGTGAACATCGTGTCTGTCAAGCATGAAAATAATAAAAAGTAGTCCGCGCATCTCGGACGGGGCCACACTTCCTGCGAGACGCGAGTCGCGCACTGCAGCACACTGCTTTCAGCGTCATTGATTACAGCACGTGGCTTCAGTTAACCTCGCATTGCGAGACGCTCAATGTGGTCACTCTAAAGGCGCCGCGAAGAAAAACAGAAAAAAGGTGGGGCTTGTCACGTAAGGTACATTGCCTACGATAGCAAGGGAAGGCAGGGAAAGAACTCCGCTTGCTGGCCATCACCTTGGCAAAGCTAAGGGCAGAGTTAATAATACTGTCTAGAGACTATCTAGAGTTTTACGTCCCAAAACCCCGATATGATTATGAGAAACGCCGTAGTGAAGAGCTCCGGAAATTTCGATCATCTGGTGTTCTTTAACGTGCACTGATATCACACAGTACACGGGCCTCTAGCATTTCGCATTCATCGAAATGCGACGGCCGCGGCCGGGATCGAACCGCGGCCTTCGGGCGGCCGAGCACCATAATCACTGCTCCACCGTGGCGGACAAGGCCTGCGTTGACAGCAATGTTTATCTTCTGGCAGCACGGCAACAGGGCAGGCAACAGGGCAACTCTTGTGAAAGGTTGCTCAGCTTACCCCAAACATCGCCTGATGAGGTGCTATAAGTTGTCTCACGGTAAACAAACACATGACACAGCGAATAAAAATTAAACGGCTTTTCGAGAAACTTCCAGGTGTCCTTGCTCACATAAATGAAATATTGCAGCTCGTAATCAATACATTAAGCGGGTCCTGACGAGGGGTATTTTAGCGAACTTTACCACGTAAATATAGAACGCGCTATTCTGTCCCGAATAAAGCTGGCCGCAAGAGCGAGGTTCCAAGCCGCGACCTCAAACATTTCTGCAGACCAGCATAGGCAGTCAAACAACGCGGGTTTCTCGATACGTTATAGTAATCTAATCTGTCTCATTACTCCTTCACCAACACTTAACAGAGAGAAAACGCGGCCTGTGTAGTGTGTCATGCGTATAATGAAGTCGGTGCTTTCCGACGTCTTTAGTTATGTTATTTAGAAACAAAAAGCGCGCTGTTGAAACTAAAGCTATTTTATTAAAACCATTCTTTTTAAGAAGATCATCCAACACTATTCTGCTTGCAAAGGTATTCTTCCTTTCCTTCTGCTTCTTATTGAGCTTTAAAGAAAAATGTCTGTGGCAGCGAATATAACACGGCCAGGCGTCTTCACGTAATAGTGCGAAATGTCGATTCGATAAATTCACGCCAACAAAAATTAGGGACGTCAAGACTCTCTGCACATTCGGAAACCCGCGATCGTCGTCACTACGTCCCAAGCTTGCATTATTTTCTGGAAGTTAGCTTTTTCACATTTACAAAAGCAGCAGCGCTAAAGGACGGTCTTGCTTTCTTTTAAGAAACCCGTTGGAGCCAACAACATCATTGGCCGAAATATTTTGGAGAGGCAGGGGATGAGAGGAAGGGCAGCGCTCTCTTTCGAGAGTTCGTCGTCACCAAGTACAGCCAAGCGAGTTGTATACGTGTGCACCCTTTCATTGCAACAGTACTGCTGATTCACAGTCGAGCAGCCCAACCTGAGGTTCGTGCTCGCTGGTTGTAGCGGATGTCGTCATCGTGCTTTTTTTGTTATGTATTGTCGTGTTCTCAATTCGTGCGGTTACGGCAAGCGTCATGGCTTGCCGTAAGCGCATTTTGAACGTTGAAGGTCCGTACGCCACGTGGTGTGAAAAACGGTACACTATAAGCGATGTCCCGAATTCCTGGGTATGCATATAGCGCATGTCAGAATATTTTTCAAATCTGCCAAGCTCGGTAATTGACAAAGATTGCTTAATGAACTTTTTAAATAGTAGCTCTAGAGAAAAATTTTCAATACAAAAGTTGTAGCGCTTGTTTAATCTATGCTAACTCCCCTGCTTAATTTTTTTCTGGCCTTTCTTTAAAGCGCTCGAATGTTAAAAAGTACCACGTGACTTTAAAAGTACCACGCTTTTAGGACCCTCAAATGTAAGTTGAACAAATTATCAAAGGCTGCTCCGCGCACGAAGCTCGATGGAGGAGGCAACCGGGGATTGCGATGGACGCTAAATGATGATAGGGGCGTACCGTCTAAAGAAAAAAATCACACCATCTCCCGCTAAAGGGGACCATGAGGCGATTCGAAGCAGCGTTTCGGCATGTCGAGCCCGCGTTTCAGAGGGGGAGTGACGAGGAGGTGGGTGGAGAGTGTTTGCGCATGCGCAGTAAGGGTGGTCACACCGCACACCACCACCACCAGTTTGAACTCCGCCATAAGATGCTTCGCATCTAAATGTCTACGAAAGAGCGGCCGCAACGTGTGAGTGAATCTTAGCTCGGTCCTTCATCGCGCTGTCACCCTCGCCCCTTCCAATGCCTGTTTAACAAAGTGCTTGCTTGGGCTGGTTGGTGCTGCATGGTAGACGAAGAACGAAAACAGCACTAAACACGGGACGAGAAGGGGACACGGCGCGGTGTTTGTGTCCTCTTCTCGTCCCGTGTTTAGCGCTGTTTTCGTTCTTAGTCTTCCAATGCGTGTGTTCATTGGTGCGAAAAGAAAAGAAAAAAATTCCTACGCTGCATCAAATTCTGCCTACGGTCTCATGTGGCATTTGCTCCGTGGCTGCCGCTTTTAATTGCGAAGCATTTCTTAGCGAACCTCAGGCACTTTGGCCGTTTCTATCTACGTATCTATCTATCTATCTATCTATCTAGCCGCCTACGTCTGGGCGCTCTCCTGGTCGTCTGTATAACTTGTAATATACCAAAATTGGCCTAGCAGGGGATCAGTGTATGACGAACACGATTCACTGGTCATGACATGAATAACGCAAAATACCTGTCGCGTACGTCATGAAACCCTTTCTCTCAGTCACGTGTGGCACATACCCGTAAACCAGAGTTAATGTTGTGCGGGTATGTGCCACAGATGATACAGAGGGAGGTGATACAGACGCAAGGAAAGCGATAATAATAGTAATTGTTGGGGTTTTATGTCCGAAAACCACGATATGATGTGAGAGACGCCGTAGCGAATGGCTCCGGAAATTTTGAGCATTGGGTATTCTTTAACGTGTACCGAGATCGCACAGAACACGGGCATCTAGAATTTTGCCTGTATCGAAATGCGACTGCCGCGGCCGGGATCGAACCCGCGACCTTCGGGTCAGCAGCCGAGCACCTTAACCGCTACACCAACGCGGCGGACGCAAGGAAAGTGAGGAAACTGAAGAAAGAGCACCCCTGGAAGACGCTCAACCACCATCCACTCGTACTCGTGGTCCGCAACGTGGACCATGTGGATTACGCAAAAACCGGCGCCAATGCTTCCTACAATATTCGTGCTGAGAGAACCAGGCCTCTAATCATTACCGGTGTCTTCAACGCTGATTTATCAGGACGCAAAAATGCTTGGTCTCTATACTGCGTGAAAGACGGATTGGATGTGGAGAGGGCATCAAAAGCCTCGCTGCCACGTCCACGACAGGATGCATCATAGATGATTTCATCGTAAGAGGCATCCAGGATTTCCACCATCTGCACTATACTTCGCACTCCAGTACACTTAGACCCCTCGTAACCGTGATCACGAACGGATCCGATTAACAAGTCCGGTGCAGCTGCTCGGGCTCACTGGTCACTTTGATGATGACCTTGATCAAGAACTGTCAAGAACCCCTTCCACACATGCACGCGGGATCGTGCGTACGTCGTTCGTTCTCCGTATGTGCGTGCGTTCTTCATAACGGCAAATATAAGCATTACAACTGTAACTGTGACTGTACCGTACGTGCAGTGCCCCTGCGCGTGCCATGCGGCTGTGTATATATCTAGGGAAACTTTCCTGAATGAAGCTTAGTTGCGAGTTATGCCTGCCCTGTGCGCCTGTGTTCCTTCTTTGCCCTGTACGGATTCGTGCTATCCAGTATTCAATAATATAAGCACTACAAATCAGCTTACCGCCTCTAGTGTTGGTAACACCCATGTGTCTGTTGCCATCGCTACGCAACTGTAAACAACTGGCTTTATAATTGATATGCGACTCTTCAACATATGAGTGCGCGTACACCACTTCCATATTTCTCTGGCGTCATTCCGCAACGTTTCGCTCAATATCAAAATTACGCCACAGTCACCATCCCGCGCATGCTTCGCATAACATTGATTCCCACGGTACGTGGGATCTGCCAAATTTTTCCTTGAAGAATCTTTTTTTTGTTGTTGAAACGGTATGCTCATTTTGTCGCTTAACGTCCATCGCAGTCACCGATAACCTGTTCCATCGATCTGCGTGCGCGAAGCAGCCGTTGATAATTCGTTTAACTTACATTTTAGGGCACAAAGCGCCGCGCGTTTGGCGGCAGTCACGTGGTATTTTTTAAAATTTGCGCGCTTTAAAGAAAGGCCGGAAAACAATTAAGCAGGGGAGTTATCTTAACATAGATTGAAAAATTCGATGTTCCTGAGCAAGCGCTACAACTTCTGTATTGAAAACGTTTCTATAGAGTTACTATTTAAAAAGTTCATTAAGCAATCTTTGTTAATTGCCGAGCTTGGCGGATTGGAAAAAATGTTCTGACGTGCTCTATATGGCTCAGAACAATACTGCGCTAATTGGGGACGCGTAGCACCTATGCTTAATTTTTGTAATACTTGGTGCTTCTTAGCTTAAACACCCTGTATAGCATGGCCTTTGAGGCTGGTCGTGCAGCTATTTGCTTGGTCTCGCGCAACACGTATTGTATCTGATTGGGTTTAGTGATTGGGTTTGTTGCTCCATACGTCACTGTTTCTGAAACTATGGGAGCGATTATGCAGTACTACACGCGATAGCACTTTGACGCGGCTTTGGTCAGCTTTTTTTTTTATAGATTTATATATGAAAAAAAAATATGGGAAGGTAGGCTACGTTAGAGCCGGCTATCCCATCATCATGATAGTAGTATTGAAGAAATACACAAAGAAAACTAGGAAAAATAAATGAATAAGAAAAAAAATAATCAGAGGCACTTTGTACATCTACAATATGTGGCGTATAAAGCATCAGCAGATACTAAGGGCCTAGTCCAGTACATATAGCTGATAGAGTCCGTTGAAACCAACCGTATGTTCAATGAATTAGTCAACCGGTCTTTTCGTTATTCACTTCCCTTGATTTTTATTTTTTTGCGAAAAACGTACAAATGTCACGTACAAGTGACAGGTGCGGGAAAAGGTCAGGCAGGCCGTGGATGTGATTTTACCAAGCTTTCTGAATAGGTTCGACTAGCATCGCGCAGCGTTCTTCGCGATAACATACCTATACCACATTTTGAGCCCATTTCGCTAATGCAGACAACTTTTTTAATAATCGTTAGAAAGAAAAAAAATGGATGCATCCTAAGTGCATCAGAATGCCAACTGCAATGAAATTTAATTTTGCCTAAGTTAGTTACAAGGGAGCAGTATTAGCCCCCACCACATCTTTTACTGCCGTCCCATCGCGTATGACGACAGCAGTGAGTCGTCAGCCGCGCCGCACGTGTGTTTGCTACATGAAGGATGCTCAATGCTATCGATCAATCTGCGCCGCTTTTGAAGCAACACTTTTTCATGTTTTGTTGAAAAGTGTGGGCGAGATCATCCGCAAAAATGTTACCCGCAAAACGGAATCGCAGTCGGCAGCACAATAAGGGCGGATTACTCCTGGTGCTCGCTATCAGAGGGTATATGTGCACGTGCGGTCTTACAGTTTTCGGTCACGACGATGTCCTGGCCGTGACTGCCTGCATGATGCCCCCCCCCCCCCTGCCCTGTTTTGTTGACGATTAGCTTGAGCAATCTGCCTTCTGCCACCATGTCTGCGCAATAGTTCGTACAAAGTTTTCGCTCAACGCGCGGCGCGCATCCGGCACCCCGCTACGTTGGCCACAGAGCTCTCAACTTCGCTGCAGCCGTGAGCTACAAAATGGTTATCGCTAATCGCACTTATGCAATTAAAAAAAGAACACAAGAAAGCGGCTGCATCGCGTTAATGAATGTACCGCATTAGCGGGATGGGTTCAATTGGTCGCAGAGGTGAGCGAGCTATGGGCACCGTGCATACGTTAGGAGCCGCCACAGTCGCGCGCTGCCTCCAGCGCCAAAGCGGCCATGGCAGCAGATTTGGCGGGATGGGGGGGGGGGAGGAGGAGGAGGAGGGGAGGGGAGGGGGAGGGGAGGGAGGCAGACGACACAGGCGGCGGCCAGCCACTGCGCCGTGTTTTAGTGCTTCGCTTGAACGTCAAATTGTTATCAGCTGTCAGAGAACGTAGCGTTAGCGCATGTGCTTCTTTTCGCCAGACCTCGTGTATCCTCAGGCGAACGCGGCAACATAAAATGCATTAACTGGGGGAAGACAACGGAGGTGACGAGCCCGCTGAGCGAAACTGCGCACGTGTAACGCGGGCCGTCTCACTCACTAAACAATCACAGCTTATCACCCTCGAGCTAACGCGGCAGCGAACTCAGCGGCAGCTTGAAACCGGGAACACCAGCAATTGCACTGTCACGGCCGCTGAATGAAAAGAAAAAAAAAACGCTTTCCATCGAACGGCCATGGCACTGCATTCGCTGCGCCGACTTATTCAGTGCAGCCGAGTTCGTCGTCGCGGCTCGTGTTTTGCTACCATGGCACTGCAAAGCGTGCCAATTATTATTACGTTTGGATTCAGAGAGCTACGTGATACAGATAGTTTCTTCCGAGGAGCTAACCTGAAGAAGGGTAGGGAACTCCTCGAAGGGGGTCACGTTCACGGCGTCGTGGAAGAGGTGTTCCTCGGCAGATCAACAATCACGGGCAAATGCAACCCCAGAAAAAAAAAAAAAAAACCTTCTATTTACAAAACTCGCTTTTGTCGTCGGACGAGTGCGATCTACCGTTCACGCCGATTCCGTTCATATTCTCTAAATGGAAACCGGTAAAAACGCGTGCCCAGAGAATTCCTGTAGGGGTTATTGCACACAACAATGCAGCAATTATTCCTGGAGTTCGGCATTCCTACGAACAGCGGAACCGGCACAAAACGAACTGCCCGCGAAAATACCTCGCGCCGTCACAGCGGGAGCGTGGAGCGAGGAGGGGTGCAATCGCGGAGCGATGTTGTGTGCTATATTATTCTTATCGTCCACCACCTGCGGCTGACTGATCGCGTTGATAACGCGGACGTACCGTCGCTCTGGTCACTAGCCAAGCGCGAGAAGCACGGAAAGTGTAGTCATCGTAAAAGGCATAGTTCCTCGACTTCACCCCATTTCGAGCGCGTCAGAGCATCCCGCCAAATCTGCGCTTCTTGCCGCTAGGGACGCCGAGCGGAGTTACGTCTGCACGGAGCCTATAAAAGTGCAGAGATGCAAGCTGAATAACGACCGCCGCGGTAGCTTAGCGCGTAAGCTGTCGCGCTGCTAAGCCCGAGGTCGCGGGCTTTGTTTCCGGGCGATGGCGGCCAGATTTCGATAGGCGAAATGCGAACACCCGTGTTCTCAGAACTGGATGCAATTTAATAGTAATAATATCTGGGGTTTTACGTCCCAAAAACATGATACGATTATCAGAGACGCCGTAGTGGAGGGCTCCGGAAGTTTGGACCATCTGGTGTTCCTTAACGTGCAGCGACATCGCACAGTACACGGGCTTCTACCAGTTCGCCTCCATCGAAATGCGACCGACGCGGCCGGGATCGAACCCGCGACCTTCGGGTCAGCAGCCGAGCACCATAACCACTGCTCCATCGCGGCGGACTTGCAATTTAAGTAAATCCCGGTGGGCCTACATTAACCCGGAGTCCCCACTACGGCGTTCTTCAATCGTATCGTGGTTGGCACATGCTTTCTCATGAGTTATATCATGCAAGCGAAAGATGCCTCGAGAGCATCAGTGAATTAAGATGCCTAAAATTGTGTTGCAGCACGTCACGTACTAGGCCTGCCCAATATTTCACAAATTTTTACTTAGAAAATGGCATTTATACGTGAAATTGTATGGTGTGTATGGTGGTTGAAAAACAACAAAAAAAGCGACACCCGGGTTTGTTTGAACACCAGGTTTTGACCGCAGTCACACCGAAGTGCTGTCTTCTAAATTTCAGTGTATACCTGTGGCCGCCCATGCAGAAAAACGTTTCATGGTCTTATGGAAACACATCTAGAACATCTTGTACCCGCACGGACAAAATTTACTGGTAAGGAGACAATATTACGCAGTCATGTATTTGCTGCACCACTGACCACCCGAAAATGACCTTGACTTCGTCTATAACTCAGCTAACGTGCGCATGCTAATCTATACGATGTGACGTCACTTATTCGCTCCTGCATTGCTAAACGGGCGCATTTAGAGGGCGAACTGCTACGTCTGACAAGTATAGCATACCACAAAAAGCAAAAATCTGAGTGTTCAACACAGGTTGTTGTGCAAGCGCGCCATTCAGAAACAAAAGAAGTGGAAGTTATCGATCACACACATCGTGTGTACCACTTATCAGCTTTCTACATGCGGTCTCGCACGGTTGTCTCCTTTTTCAGAAAGTATGGGAAACATGTACATCATTTCGAAGCGCAGCGCCGGCAACGTCGACGGCACTGAACCTGCGGTTAGATTGTTTCAATGTTTGCCAACGGTGCGGCTACATTTATCGGCAGTAGTAACAGATATGTAGCACCATATAAAGGAAACCACGCCAGTACGAAAGTCACGGCGTTGATTTCTAAGCTGTGGAACTCGCAGAATCCGCGAAAACAGGAAGAGTGCAAACACGCGACTACCTTCGACCAAAACTGAAGTGAACGCAACACGGTATCGCGCTCAAGTTACCTTACTCGGTAGGCTTTGAACGCATCTCTTGTAGCCGTTGGCGCAAATGTCACGGTATCGCACTCAAGTTAGCTTACTCGGTAGGCTTTGCGATGTATGGGACGGCAACATGCTAGGTGTCGACGGAAGCCGGTCTAGCTGAAAGAAGCGTCCCAAATTATTCGCAGGAGCAAATAAATGAAAGAATAACAGGACTACTGCGTATTATTAAAGCACTGCTCTCATCATCAGATTTCTTTCTGTGCGAGAGTTACTATCTGCCGCTTTTTTGTTGGCCCGTTCTCCGTTACTATACTGAAGCGCGTTCCTCATATTCATATTGTGGTTCTGGCACGTGAAACCCGACGAATTGTTATTACTCTTGAAGGCTTTTTGTGCTAATGTCAAATTTCAGTATTACCACTTTACTCTGAACAAATGAAACTTCGTTGCCACCTGCAGCGAAACACGAATGCTCCAACGAAAATATTACAACGCATAACTCACCTTCACTTAGAGCGCTGTTTGTAGAACCATGAGGCCTGGCTCCTGGTACGCAGACACCAAGCCATGCCGATACGCAAATGCTCGATCAGTGAATCGGTCGTCCACGTAGTACATCTGCAGGAAGACGCGAAGTGCCCACCGCGGGAAGAAGCCGCACGAATAGTTGCCAACACAGAGTTAAACCGCTGTTACTTGTCGACCATGCGGCTACAGTGTACTAGAAGGGGGCAGTGGAACGTGGGAAGCGGCCGCGCCGCATCTCGGGTGATGCTCCGACGGGCGACCGTAGCGGCGGCGCTGTAGTCACTTTGTACTGAAGCTGTGGAGAGCGTCTGCCTTTGGCGCGCGCTAGTCGCAGCCTACGAAAGCGTGCAATTGCGCGTTTTGAGCGCTTTTAATGCATTACTGAGCTTCAATCGGTGTCTCAACGCCTGCTACGCGCCATGGTGCATTAGTGAATATGCAGGCGTGCCAAAATTGCGCCGAGATATTCCCTGTTCTTGGAGCCTGCCGACCCCCAAAGACGGTGACAATCGGATTTTGCGCACATGCATCTAGCTGCTCACTGATTGCTGTGCGGTTTGCAAGCAGCACTTCGAGGCACGCTACACTATAAGTGACTACGAACACTGACTACGAAGAAATAACGAACCAGCGACGAAAGCCTACAATTCTTCTGCCGGCAGTTTCTACCATATATCCAGAGCATTGATCTCTGTGTGAGCTCCAATGCGCTCGACTGTTTCATGAGTAACCTGAGTACAAATGACTCTATCGCAACATTTATATTAGTGACGGCTGAGTTCTGCCAGTTTGGGGCTGTTTCTTTAATGCCGAAAGGCTATCTTGTTTTAACAGCATGCTTCCGCGGTTACGATGCACCGGTTATGCGACCTCTGAGGGCTTAAAATACCAGGAAGGCGAGCCAGGAAGCCGAGCCGAAGGCGCGTGTTCACCTCCGAGGAACAAACTTCATGCATCAGGGCTTATCTCAAGCATATTAAAATGCACAGATGTAAATATAGCCCGTTGGTTATTCTGCCTAAATTCATTACAGCCAGTTCTCATTTTCAATGGACACCTTATATTGCACTTTTCCTGATCTTCTATCGATGCCATTAGAAAAACTTCTTTTTGACAACGTTTTGTATTATAATTTCATTGCTTTATCTGTAAAGTGTCAAAAGTGAAGCCAGGAGGGGCAGTGGTGCTCTATGCTTTGCGAGGTTATATATATATATATATATATATATATATATGTATATACACGCACAAACACGGACAGTAAAGTGTCCCCTCCCCAACCGGCGCCTAGCAATTAATAAAAATATCCGTGCAAGGCACCTGAGGACGACCGTTATTTGTACCGGTCGAGTTAACCTTGAGTTCCAATACCTTTGAGCCCTTGTAATGTTTAAGTCGTATTTACAGCGCATTTGTAAACATACGCACCGTACACGCATGCAGCTTCGCCAACGCGCGGTAAATGTTCGGTGTGCTTTCGGCACAATATCAGCTCACAGCTTTCTGAGCACAGTTAAATTCCATTAGAGCAGCTCAGTTACTCTGAATAAACTAGACGCCGAATCACCACCAAAGAAAGCATTAGGGCAGAAGAAATCAGAATAAGACATGCCCTTTTTGTTCCCTCTGTCTCTTTCTTCTGGCGGTCGTTCGGCGTCTAGTTAATTGAGAGTGTGATGAGGTTTATTGGAGTAATGAAGTTGCAACGAGGTCGCAACGAAAAAGGACCGTACGGCAACGCAGTGCAAGGCTGACGGAGGCGGTACAGGCTCTCGTGCAATCCGAGCGCGGGTCGTCTTTTCGTCCTCTTTCACAGGCGCATCCTCGTTCGTGCATCTGCTCCACTACAATACCCCCGGGGTGAAGCGTAGCCATCCTGGCGACTCATGGAGTACGTAGAATGAGGGGGTCGTAGTAGGGCTTGAGACGGTCGATGTGTACAGTCTCGCGCCCTCGACAGCGCAAATCTGGCGACTGTGTGAGGGGCTCGACGATGTAGTTCACTGGCGAGGTGGCATCAATGACACGGTACGGACCATGGTACCGCGCCAGAAGTTTAGAGGAAAGGCCAGGGACGTGGGGGGGTACCCAAAGCCAAACAAGGGAGCCAGCAGGAAACGTAGGAGCTGGGTGACGAACGTCGTCATGATGCGTCTTTTGTCGACCTTGAGCTTCCGCTGTAAGGGAACGAGCCAACTGACGGCAGTCTTCGGCGTATCTGGCGACTTCAGAAACTGGAGTGCACTCAGAGGCATCAGGGCGGTACGGGAGTATGGTGTCCAGTAGGTGGGAAGGTTCGCGGCCGTACAAGAGAAAGAACGGGGAAAAGCCGGTAGTCGCTTGCGTCGCGGTGTTGTAAGCGAACGTAACAAAAGGTAGTACAGTGTCCCAGTTGGTGTGGTCGGAGGAGATATACATCCTCAACATGTCGCCGAGTGTGCGGTTGAACCGCTCGGTGAGACCATTTGTCTGTGGATGGTAGGCGGTGGATTTCCGGTGAATGACGTTGCATTCAGCGAGGAGGGCTTGGATGACCTCTGACAAGAACACGCGACCCCTGTCACTGAGTAGTTCCCGCGGAGCACCATGGCGTAGAATGAAGCTGCGGAGAATGAAAAGTGCAACTTCGCGGGCGGTCGCTGCCGGGAGAGCTGCAGTCTCAGCGTAGCGCGTGAGATGATCGACGCCGACAATAATCCACCGGTTTCCAGAGCCACTATACGGGAGGGGGCCGTAGAGGTCGATACCCACGCGGTCAAATGGGCGAGCCGGGCACGGGAGCGGCTGCAACGTGCCAGTAAGGTGTCGCGGAGGTGTCTTGCTTTGTTGGCATGTAGGGCAAGACTGAACGTATTTCTGCACAAAGCGATACATTCCTCGCCAGTAATATCGCTGACGCAGCCTTTCGTAGGTTTTCAAGACGCCGCCGTGAGCACTTTGGGGATCTGCATGGAAATTCGAGCAGATGTCAGAGCGCATATGACTAGGGACAGCAAGGAGCCACTTCCGACCACCTGGCATGTAGTTGCGGCGGTACAGAATGTTGTCTCGCACGGAAAAGTGGACTGCTTGACGGCGTAGCGCTCTCGTCGAAGGGACAGCAGACGGATCGGCAAGGTAGTCGAGCAACAAGGCAAGGTATGCGTCTTTACGCTGCTCCGAAAGCATGTCAGTGGTGTCGAGTGGTGACCAGGTGTTAGAGAGGGGTGACAGAGAAGCCACATCTGGTGTTATTGGCGAGCGGGAGAGTGCATCAGCATCCGCATGCTTGCGACCGGAACGATATACGACACGAATGTCGTATTCCTGCAATCGAAGTGCCCAACGGCCCAGGCGTCCCGACGGGTCTTTCAAGGTGGAAAGCCAACAGAGAGCGTGGTGGTCTGTAACCACGTCGAAAGGACGGCCGTAAAGGTACGGGCGAAACTTCGTCAATGCCCAGATTATCGCCAAGCACTCCTTCTCTGTCACGGAGTAGTTCAATTCAGCCTTCTTGAGAGCACGACTTGCATAAGCGACAACGTATTCACCTTTGGTGCCTTTCCGTTGTGCCAAAACTGCACCAAGACCGACGCCACTTGCATCGGTGTGAATTTCTGTGGGAGCAGTGGGGTCGTAGTGACGAAGGATAGGTGGTGAGGTCAACAGGCGGCGCAACTGGCGAAATGCGTCATCACATGCAGGTGACCATGCAGAGATACCTTTGCTGTTGGCAAGCAGACTCGTCAAAGGTGCGATGATGGACGCGAAGTTGCGCACGAAGCGGCGAAAATAGGAGCAGAGGCCGACAAAACTTCTGAGGGCTTTCATCGATGTGGGCTTTGGGAATTCGGCGACAGCTCGAAGCTTATCGGGATCCGGAAGAACGCCGTCTTTTGAGATGACATGTCCCAAGATGGTTAGTTTCCGTGCTGCGAAGTGGCACTTCTTGGTGTTAAGTTGTAGGCCCGCAGAAGTTAGACACGTGAGAATTTCGTGCAGACGAGCAAGGTGTGTCGGGAAGTCTGCTGAAAAGACTACTATGTCGTCCAGGTAACACAAGCAAGTCTTCCACTTGTGGCCTCGAAGGATGGTATCGATCATGCGCTCAAATGTTGCAGGCGCGTTGCAGAGCCCAAATGGCATGACATTGAACTCATATAGGCCATCGGGCGTTACAAAGGCTGTTTTAGGGCGATCACACTCAGCCATGGGCACCTGCCAATACCCAGAACGCAGATCCAAGGATGTAAAGTACTCGGCGCCTTGTAAACAGTCAAGAGCATCGTCTATTCGCGGTAGCGGGTAGACGTCTTTTTTCGTAATCTTGTTTAAGCGGCGATAGTCAACGCAAAATCGAATGGTGCCATCTTTTTTCTTGACCAATACCACAGGTGATGACCAAGGACTTTGAGAAGGCTGTATCACTCCGCGTTGAAGCATGTCATCCACTTGCTCCGTAATGACGCGGCGCTCTTCGGCGGAAACGCGGTAAGGCCGCTGTCGCAGGGGCGAGTGGGAGCCGGTGTCGATAGTATGACTGATAGTCGTGGTGCGGCCTAACGAAGGTTGTTGACAGTCGAAAGAAGAGATAAACTTGTTAAGGAGATCAACAAGTTGGCGGCGATGAGAGGGGGAGAGGTTTGCGTCAATGGCGTTGTCGAACGCTGACGAACTTGATGGCTGAGATGCGGGAGTGATTGTGGCGATGTGACAACATGTGGTGTCATCGGGAAGATCAAGATCCTCGATGTGGTCGACAGGTTGTACGGATCCTAAACTTTCACCATGGAGTAAGGCAATGGGGTAGTTGCAGTGGTTTGTAATCAGCATTACGGTTGACCCAGACGCAATTGTGAGAATGGCAAATGGGAGAACGATGCCCTTGCGTTCAGTAAACAATGGAGATGGCGTAAACACGACGGTGGCGTCAGGTTGAGCAGTACACGAAAGGGTAACAGGGACTGAAGCTTCCGGAGGCAAGGTGGTGTCGGCATCAACGATTAGTTTGCAGGGAAGGAGAGAACGGTCGGGAGATGAAAATTCACATGTTGACACAAGGGACACTTCCGCACGTGAACAATCGATGATAGCGTCATGACGTGAAAGGAAATCCCAACCCAGGATGACGTCATGAGAGCAAGATGGCAGGACAAAAAATTCGACGATGTACATAATGTCTTGGATGACGACGCGCGCCGTACACACAGCTGAGGGATGAATGCGTTGCGCGCTAGCCGTGGACAGCACCATGCCAGAGAGAGATGTTGTCACTTTCTTGAGCCTCCGACAAAAGTTCGCGTTCATCACAGAAACGGCGGCCCCGGTATCTACAAGTGCTAGTGCGGCGACTCCCTCAACTTCGACATCAATAACGTTTTGCGGCGAAAATGGAGGCCTTGAGAATTGCGCACAAGTTGCAGTTCTTGCCTCCGGAACTGCACTGATTAGTTTCCCTCATCAGAAGGTGGGCGACGACGCATAGGCGATGGCGACCGGCGACGAGGAGAAGGGAAACGAGCACTTGCTGAGCGGCGATCCGAGTCGGAGTGCCTCTGCTCGGATGCAGATGTGGTGGCATGTTGCGGCGCGTAGGTAGGAGTGCCGAAGGAGGCGTACGCAGGTGTGGGACGGCGGCGGCAGACGCGCGCAATATGGCCAGCGATGCCACACGCGAAGCAGATAGGGCGGTTGTCATGAGTGCGCCACGCATCTGATGGACGGAAGAAGTGTGGTGGGGGCCTGTAAACTGGAGGTGAGGCGGGATTGGGTGGTGCCGATAAGGAGCTTGGATGCGGTGGGGGCCGCGCGACCACAGCTGCGTAGCTGAGAGGTTGAGATGGAGCAGGCGGTGCGTAGTCGGAACTCGAGAGGCGGGACGGCATGGAAGTGCGCGGGTAAGGGGCCGGAACTGCAGGGAGGGCGCCACAAATTTCGGTGCGTATGGCCTGCTGCAGTGTCGGAGGCAGGCTTGCGGTGGATGAGTCGCTATGAGGTAGCAGGGAGAGCTGTCGGGCCACTTCCTCTCTGATGAAGTCCTTGATCTGGTTGGTAAGTGTGCCCTGGCAAACGTTGCCGTTTGCGACTGCGACGGCCGAGATCGAATCTGGTGATGGGAGACTTTGCCGGGCGATGGAACGCTGACGACGCAATTCGTCAAAACTCTGGCACAGGCTGACGAGGACTTCCACAGTGGTCGGGCTTTTCGCCAGCAACATCTGGAATGCGCCATCTTCGATACCCTTGAGGATGTGCCTGATCTTCTCGTCTTCCGGCATAGATGGGTTAACCCGCCTGCATAGGTCTAGCACATCCTCAATGTAACTGGGAAATGTCTCTCCAGGCTGCTGCGCTCGGTGGCGTAGACGCTGGTCAGCGCGGAGCTTGCGGACCTCTGGTCGGCCAAATGCTTCAGTTACGAGGGTCTTGAAGGCTGACCAGTTGGCGATGGCGGATTCGCGGTTGGTAAACCAAAGTTTAGCGACGTCAGCCAAGTAAAAGATAACGTAGCCAAGCTTAGAGGCGTCGTCCCACTTGTTGCTGGCACTTACGCGTTCGTATAAGGAGAGCCAGTCTTCGACGTCGTGCTCACCACTTCCGCTGAAGATGGGCGGGTCTCGTTGACGGGTAGAGCCGGGGCATGGGGACGGGGCAGCCGGTGGTGCTGGCTGGGCAGTGACTGCGTCAGTCATGTTGTCCGGTGGTCTTTCGGCCAACTTGCGAGAGCGGAGCTCCAGGTCTGTTTGGGGATCTCAGCAACCTCCACCAAATGTGATGAGGTTTATTGGAGTAATGAAGTTGCAACGAGGTCGCAACGAAAAAGGACCGTACGGCAACGCAGTGCAAGGCTGACGGAGGCGGTACAGGCTCTCGTGCAATCCGAGCGCGGGTCGTCTTTTCGTCCTCTTTCACAGGCGCATCCTCGTTCGTGCATCTGCTCCACTACAAGAGTAATTGTCAGCAATAAGTTCGGCTCAATTACATTGAGATCGTGAATATTCACGGTCGCTGTCAGCCCGTTTTCATTTTTATATTTTGCGTACTTTCCAGCAGTCTCTTCGGCTACAAGAACTGATTTGCAGTATCTCTCAAAGGCATATATGAAGCAAGCATCCATTAAAAGCTTTGAAGTTTCGTCCATCAAGGCTTACGACGACAATTCCTACGCTTAATAATGATAGACATGCAATGAAAGCCACATCAGTGCCGATTAGCCGGGTGCCGCCGACGCGTCCAGCAGTTCTAGCGGCTCGTTCTAGCGCGCCGCGCCACGCGCCTTCAGTACCGAGCGACTGCAGCGCCGCCGCTACGGTCGACGCGGAAGGCATCAGGCGGCGAGGCGCGTTCACGCCACTCAACAGTTCTAGTACACTCTAATGCGGCTTTGCCTTTTATACCAATGTCGTTCTCACACGCATGCGCAAACTGCTTCAAGAATGGAACATTCGTCATGCTTTTTTTTGGGCTGCTGTACGCAAAGTCTGGTCTGACATGAACGCTATCAGAATACAGTCGTAATTTATTTTTTTTTATTTAAATTTTCGTTTTTATTTGTCCAGCAAGTGTCACAATTTGTTTGGGCTTGCCGATGCTTCCTGTACGCGGGAGTGAAGAACAACGCACGCGCTTTTACGTGACCGTAGTATAACTACGTGCAGTTTGCATGTTTTAAAGGAGGGGTGACAGAAAATTTGTGAACCTCTTTTTTTTTCTCCCAATCAGTGGCGACAGTCTCCTTAATAACGGCAACGAAACTCATTTGCCCCAGCGCAAGACGAATGTTTATTTATGTGCTCGCATGTTAGGACCTGAGGCAGTTTCGATTTCGAAGAGCACTCCAGGGTCCCGTGACGTAGTCGGCCTATTCGTTAAAGAAGTACTGACATTAATTTTAAACATTTTCGGGTTGTTGCTCCAAACGAAAATTCGGCAGATCCCCTGCTTTCTGGGAATCTGTTTCATGCGAAGCAGTCAGCGAGTACTTCTATGCTGTATTTTATGGCTTTTAGCCAAGCGTTACGAGGTTGATCAAGGTGATTTTGTAAGTGTAGTAGCTGTGTGCACACGTTGGGCTTTCCAGGCACGTCCATAACATTGGCGTTCAAAGTCTAACTTATGGTGCGATGTAACGTCAGCCCTCACGTTAGGTACATACGTCAGTATTATCGAAACTAAATGCACTTTACGGTGCAATAATGGGAATATCATACGTAACTTTCGTTAATGTATTCTTCCGGGGTCGAGCAATGCTTCATTATAGCTTGCTGAACCATGGGAATACAAATGTTATGTTTATTAGACTGCTATAAAAGCGAAGCCAACACTGGAATCAGAGACGTTAACCTGACATGACGCCTGTATCGTAGGAGTACATGTTTGTTGCATTGTTACACAAATATATACCCAGCACCACAACCACAATTGATGTTGCACCGAAATTACGCCTGCATTGGGTGTTTTTCTAAAGCAGTTTCTAGACCTGGCGTGGCTCTGTGGTAGAATACCTGATTGTCACACAGAATCCTTGGGTTCTATTCCTGCTGAGATCCTAGTTTTTATTCTTTCCATTCGGAGGTCAACGCTGCCGATGTCGGTTTTTCTTAATGCTCTCGCGTTTTAAATACCAATGTGTGTTCTCGCCGTTCGTGGGGAAATATAAACTGTAAATCACCTGTGGCGCATACCGGTACACCGCGGCCATGGTAAACGGGTATGTTCCACACGTGTCTGTAGGAAAGGGTTTGACGACGTACGCGACAGCATTTCCATGTTATTCATGTGTATGACCCGACAGTCATATTCGTCAAATCCTCTTGTTTTCCCATGCCAATTTTGGTTTACACCAAGTTAAAGAGGCAATCATGAGAGCACCCATACGTAGGCGGCTAGATAGATAGATAGATAGATAGATAGATAGATAGATAGATAGATAGATAGATAGATAGATAGATAGATAGATAGATAGATAGATAGATAGATAGAAACTCTCAAAGTGTCAAAGGTTTGCTAAGAAATGCAGCAAATAAGAGAATTACTAAGCAGTAATCAGAATAAAAGTGACCTATCAGTTGTGAGCATGATTCAGCCGGAGTGACATTCAAATTCGTGTAAAATGAGCGAATTGGTTAAGCATCATGTCATGGTTCCTGCGTAGGTTGCGGTTCAAAATTCCGTGATCGAGCGTTCGATTCTTTGACGCAGACGGGAAGAGAGCAGTGTTCACAGATATATATATATATATATATATATATATATATATCCATTTCAAGGAGTGCGCAAAAGAGCTACCGAAGAATTCTACAACGAACAATGCTTGTGCGGTAGTGTGAACGCTGCTCCCTTTTATATATATATATATATATATATATATATATATATATATATATATATATATATATATATATATATATATATATATATATATATATATATATATATATATCATAGAAAAACAGGTCGACAAACGTGCGAAACACAAGTTTTACTAACGTTTCGGCAGGAGGACCTGCCTTCGTCAGAGTGATGAAGGCAGGCCCTCCTGCCGAAACGTTAGTAAAACTTGTGTTTCGCACGTTTGTCGACCTATTTTTCGACCGCTTTTTCCACCGGATCCATTGAATTTCACCCCACCATATGTGTATATATATATATATATATATATATATATATATATATATATATATATATATATATATATATATATATATATATATATATATATATAACGTCATAAATGTATAGATTTCCTTAAAGTGGAAACTGGGACTCTGTAAGTATTTTTTCGAGCAGATATATACTACTGCCTCTAGTGAGCCCGCAAAGAAAAAAAAAACGATGTGTCGAATCACTGACCTTGGCAGTGTGGCATAAGTATTTCTCTTGTGCCTATACCCAGTGCACGTACCCAGTTCAAACAAAATGCTTCGCCTAAATCAACAAGACGATTGCAATCGCAGAAGCATGTCGATATTTCATAGCAACGGTCGCAGCATAAGAAAAAACCTGGATCAGCTTCTCGCATTTATTGCCCAGCAGCCACAACGCCTTGACGTGATCGCTGTCACTGAAACTTGGCTAAAAATCACAGCATATCCACGGAGTGAATGATGATGAGGGGGCGAAGCTGCGGAGGTTCATCGGTAAACCGTGAATCTTCCGTGAATTCTGCCCAGTACATCATCACCGACGTGAGATCGGTCGCGTTTATACTAAAGGTTCGATGAGTTATGACGACTTGCAGCTCACTTTAATTTTACATGTACGCTGTGAATTTTCATTGTTTAGAAAAATATTGCTTTAGAAAACATCTGGCGTCTTTCGTTAAGCAGCTGGCGTCTTTTCGTTTTGCTTTAGAAACATCTGGCGTTCTTTCGTTTTGCTTTTAGAAAACATCTGGCGTCTTTCGTTGGTTTATTTCATCAATCAACGGCGTTTTGAACAAAATTTTTCTTGTTTAATCACGCACAGGAGAAATCTCACCAGGCACTACCTTGGAGGTAAACAATGGCTGCTAATGGGAATGAGAGACAGAAGAAGTCGGCTTTTAGCTAACACTTACACTTCTACTTCTACTAACGTTTCCTACTGGAACATGCCAATGGCTGCTAATGGGGAATCAGAGACAGAAGAATTCGGCTTTTAGTTAACGCGCACGCTGCGAATTTTTTATTGTTCAACAACCCACAGGAAAAATCTCCCACCGGCACCACCTTGGAGGTCAAGATCTGGTACTAGCGTTGCGACTGGTTACGCACTACTACGACTACGAGGGACGAACGGGTGCCGCCTTAAGGAGCTTCGCCCCTAAAATGAACGAAAACATTGTTATTCCTGATTACACAATGCTATCGCAGCCACGTGACTCTCGTTCTCGAGGGGGCGGTGTTGCTCTTTTTGTGAAAAATGAGCATTCATTTACAATTCTTCCTTCACTATCATGCAGCACACGTGCCATTGAATCACTATTCATCAGGTTGGAATCCTCAGTTGCAGTGGGCGTAGTTTATCGTCCCCCAAACGCGTGTTTTCTCTCCTTTCTTGAAACACTTGAAATGATTCTGAGTCAACTAACAAACAATGTCAAACAATCTGCTGTTATTGTTGGTGATATGAACATTGATAACCGTAGTCCAGCGAACGATGATTACATGTACTTGCTCAAATCGTATCACTTTTGCAACCTCATCACTACACCAACTCGAATAACAGCAACGTCTGCTACATTGATCGATCACGCACTGACAAATTCCGAGACACATATTAGTGCCGGAGTCTATGATAAGCCTATCACAGATCATTTCCCCATATTTGTCTCTGTCGATTGCCTAAAGAATAAAAAACGTGACGTGCCGAGGTTTGTAACAAAAATAGACTACGTGGCTTTAAGAAATATTCTTCTTGGATCTAGTTTTAATCAAATATACCATGATGACGTTAATATCGAATTTTCGAACTTGATTACTCTTCTTAAAAACGCGATCAAAAGAAGCAGCAGAAAAGTTTCGGTTCATTCACGGGAAACCCCATTATGTCCCTGGATGAACAAATAAATCTTGGAAGTCATAAGAAGCAAGGATTACTGGCACGACAAATGGAAACGGCGCAAGCATAATGAGTTTTATTTACGCCAGTTTAAAACAATGCGTAATAAATCAGTAGCCTTGATGAGGATGAGTAAAAAAGAATATTATGCACGACAAATAGAGCAGGCGAATGGTAATTCGAAAAAACTTTGGCAAATTGTAAATGACGTTGTCGGTAACCCTTCGCGTCTAAGGTGCTTCCGGATGTCATCGAGTCCAATACGGTTGAATCGTTTAACACTTACTTCGCCTCCATTGGTCCAACACTAGCTAAAAAATTCAAGGAACCTAGCCATGAACATGGTCTCTCAGATTCCAATCCGAATTCTTTTGTCATGTATGACATCGACCTTGAGGAAATCAGATCTATTGTGTCAGGAATGCCAATGAATAAATTGGCAGGCCTAGATGGGATAACTGTAAGGCTTCTCAAAGAAAATTTAGACGTCCTCGGACCGGTTTTGTGTCGCCTATTTAACCATTCTGTGACAGCAGCCATGTACCCATCTTGTTTAAAAATCGCAAAAGTTATTCCAATACATAAAAGCGGCGATCACTCTCAACCGTCAAACTACAGGCCAATCTCCGTTTTGAGCATAATTAACAATATCTTCGAAAAAATTCTTGCCAATCGTTTCTATAAATTAATTGCGAAATATAACATGCTCTCCCATCAGCAACACGGATTTAGACCAAATTATTCTACCTCTACCGCCGTTATGACCCTTAGTCAAGTTATAAACACAGCATTGAATGAAAATAAATTAGTAACAGTTATCTTTCTGGACATCAAAAAAGCCTTTGACACCGTAGACCACAGAATACTGCTAAGTAAATTACCACATTATGGTTTCCGTGGGACCATATTCAAACTTCTTCAGATTACCTGAAAGGTCGTCAACAGGCTGTATTAATTAATGATTTCATGTCTTCTATTAGCCACTTGAGTAGTGGTGTTCCCCAGGGCTCGGTGCTCGGGCCATTGCTCTTTTCCTTGTATATTAATGACCTTCCGCAGATATTACAGCCTTCTAACATACCGATGTATGCTGACGATACTTGTGTCATAGTAACAGGTAAAAATCTAAGTGATCTTGAATCGAAGTCCAATGTCGTATTGGAAAAGGTTGCTCATTGGTTATCGAATAATAAACTATCTATAAATACCGATAAGACTAAATGCATCACATTTCACTCTAGGTTGAAATTCATTAATGCTAATGATATGCACATAAAAATTAACGATTCTGTGATCGAGCAAGTGACCACAATTAAATATCTTGGTGTCACTATAGATAACAACTTACATTGGCAGATGCAGATTCAGAATGTGTGTTCCAAGTTAGCCTCAGGGTGTCATGCACTTACTCAGGCTCGACATTTTAATACCACTACTCTACGAATACTTTATTATGCTTTCATTCATTGTCACATCTCATATTGCATTGAGTCTTGGGGCGGCACGTACACAACTTACCTGGACCCGGTTAGACGACTTCAAAAACGGGCTGTAAGAATCATTACTCATTCCAAGTATAACGACCCCAGCAAACCTTTGTTTTTCCGATTACTTATTTTGCCCTTCGACAAGCTATGGCAATTTAAACTAGCCAAATATGTACACACAGTTATTAATTACAACCACCCTTTTCATGTTTCGATGTTTTCCGCACCTTCTCGTTCTACTAGACAACTAACCTTTGGTAAATGAAATATTCCACGAAGTAACAATGTATATGGTGAACGGCTTTTACAGTTCGTTGGTATTAAAATCTGGAATGTTATTCCTTTTGAAATAAAAACGTGTTCTAATTTCACTAAGGCACTAGAAAAACACTATTTAGAAGAATGTACTGATTGATTAATGTCCTGTCATATTTAGTCTGATGACTGTCTTAATTTTAATATGTAAGTTGGTGATTTTCTTTCTTCGTTCTTTCTTGTGTTGTAAAGGTTTCGTGCGGCTATTACATGTACTGTAATGTTTCTTTCTAAAGGAGTGCGTCTACTTAGGACAGGTAGTAACCGCGGAGCCGAACCATGAGAGTGAAATAACTAGAAGAATAAGGATGGGTTGGGGCTCATTCGGCAAGCATTATCAAATCATGAAGGGTAATCTACCACTATCCCTGAAGAGGAAGGTATATAACAGCTGCATCTTACCGGTACTTACCTACGGAGCAGAAACCTGGAGACTTACAAAGAGGGTTCAACTTAAATTGAGGACGACGCAGCGAGCGATGGAAAGGAAAATGATAGGTGTAACCTTAAGAGACAGGAAGAGAGCAGAGTGGGTCAGGGAACAAACGGGCGTTAAGGACATCATAGTTGAAATCAAGAAGAAGAAATGGATATGGGCCGGGCACGTAGCACGTCGGCAGGATAACCGGTGGTCATTAAGGGTAACTGACTGGATTCCAAAAGATGGCAAACGCGTGAGGGGGAGACAGAAAATTAGGTGGGTAGATGAGATTAAGAAGTTTGCAGGTATTACGTGGCAGCAGAAAGCACAGGACCGGGTTGATTGGCGGAACATGGGAGTGGCCTTTGCCCTGCAGTGGGCGTAGACAGGCTGATGATGAATGTTTCTTTGTTGGATATTATATAAATTTTTAGTTACACTTTTCCGAAGTGCCATTATAAAATGTTTCTTTTTGGACCCAAACTAGCCTATGGCTATGGGTCCACACAGTGTATGCAAACTTTTTCTAAAAAATGTGAGCAATAAAATTCAATTCAATTCAATCACCTTACCCCAAAGAAACACAAGCGGAGGAGCAGTGATAATCAAAATATTTTTTCCTGTATCTGCAAATTTAACCGTGCTGCGTGCTCGGCTGTTTTGAGTCCTTAGAAGAACTCAAAATTAGCAACCAGTGTTCAGAACCTGCGCGAGAGCATGTACATCGACACCAATAATTAAAAGGGTAACCTACTCATGAAACCAAAACTCGCCGATGATGGGCTGGAGTAGTGCTTGAGATAGCCATTCCTAAGTCATGACAGGCAATTCGCCGCTATTCTTAAAGCGGGATGTATACAACAATTGCGCATAGGTCGCCAAAAAGCTGGAGCTCACTCAGACTCACTGAAGAAATACATTTTGCTCCGAAGGCTCACTCGGACTCAGACTCACCAATTTTCGTCAATCGGACTCACTCAGACTCACTAAATGTTTTCTCAACCGGACTAACTCGGACTCAAACTCACCAACATATTACTCAGCCGGACTCACTCAGACTCAGACTCACGGCTTGACCTGTATCTGAGTGAATCTGAGTGAGTCGATTCATGAGTCTGTTAGCGTTAAATTAGCTTTTTCGGTCATGGTGCCGATGTTCTTTAGCGCCGATATCTCACGTAATCGGTGCTCTACGAGGCGCCTTTTGACCTTGCACCATCAAACACGTATTATAAGTGGCTTAAATCATGCAAGGACAGTTTTATGAAATACGCGACTCACACGAGATATATTATCAAGAACTTCCCGTGAAAGAGTTTGCACGGGGAGGTCAACGCCCCCCCCCCCCCCCCATCGCACACGCCTCACACCTCTGATCAATAAATATTGAGGTGGCGCATGAACGCTCGTGCGTTGCCATATGTGTGAATAGACTTGGGTATAATGGTAAGCCGATATAAGACTGATAGTAATGCTGAAGATGAGTAGATATGACCATAGGTCGGCAATGGACGGTGCAGCCCTCTCGGACTCACTAAAAGGAAATATATTTTGTGCTTAGGGCTCACTCGTACTCAGACTCACCAATGTAGGGATCCTGCGGCTGAAGAACCGACGGAGAAGAGAAGAGGAAGATGAAGTCTGCAATGGCTGAAACCTGTGTCTATTAAACAGTAGACGTTCCTTTCTTCTGTTGGAACTTTATATTTGGCGCAGTCGTCGACAGCAACCTAATATGGATATTTCTACCTCTCTAGACGGGACGGTCGCCACATCATCACGGACTATGCGCTGGACGGTGAGGACTTTGTTGAGGCATCGCAGCATCTGACCACAACTGAAATGACGGATACCATCACCAGCACAGCATACGCACCGATGAGCGACGTCACCGAAAGAGGTACTGTAACAAGCGACGTGAAAGCGGAAGAGTTTGAATTGTGGAAGGGACTAAGCATTGCGAGCAACACGGAAAGAGATGCAGATGAGAGGCAATCGCCATCGATGAGAGCCATAGTAAAAGCATTAGACCAGCTAACTGATATACAGCGCAACTATATGGAGCAACAACAAGCAATTTTGAAGACAATAACAGCTAAGGCACTACGTCAAGATATAGTGAAGCCAGATGTGTTCGATGGTAGTACTGCTGGCGCGGATGTGCGGCTGGAACTTTATCAGTCTGCCTGCAAACAGAATAGCTGGGTAAATGACTCAGATCGTATAACAAACATGCGATCATACCTGTCTGGGAACGCTAAGAAGTGGTATGACCTACGTGTCCTGCACCACCTTGAAGATTCGTGGGAAACGTGGAAAGAGAGTTTTTTGCAAGCCTTCCAAATGAACCCAGTTCATTTATGGGATCAAGCTATCTCTTACAAGCAGGGAGATAGCAATTTGCTGGACTACTATTTTGAGAAGAGGCGCTTACTGCAACTAGCGGATCACACGCTCCCCGATTCATGCATCGTGCCACTAGTCATACAAACAATGACAAAAGGGTGCCGGAGACAAGTACAGAATGTGTCACCGTCAACTTCAGATGAGCTTCTTCACTGCTTAAAATACGTCTCATGTGAGATCTGGTCCGATGTGACTCCAATACAAGAGGCGACACATAAATCGAGGCCACTTGACGAATACGGCAACTACACTACTAGCGTGGCATCTTGCACACCAGGCGAATGTGAACTAGCCAACAGCATGACATGGAAATTTACTAGCAAGGAAATCCCGATTCTGCCGGAGATGGTGTTTCTTATGAAATCAAACATTTTGTCCGTACCCATGACTGTAAATAATTGCAAGGTGTCCGCGATTGTGGACACTGGAGCATCAGTTAGCTTGATCAACGAGCAGCGAGTGGACAAAAATCTCATTTTCACAGGAAGAGTTGTTAGAGTCCAAAGTTACGACGGAACATGCCGAGAGCTAGAGAAATGGACGGACGTAAAAGTGCATTTCAGAGGTCAAGAGCATATGGTGAAAAGCCTTGTCATTACAGGAGTTGAGTTTGATTTCCTTTTGTCAAGGCCTGACATGAAGCTATTTAAAATGAATATTCTGTGGAATGACGCCATCACCACCGAGCATTCCAACCTCGTACATACATCTCAAGACAGGAAAGTCACGTGCTCGGAAGAAGTTGTGTCAACATTTCCTGAGCTTTTGTGTGTTGGGAACTGTCCACCAGCAACTACACTAATTGAAGTACCTTTCGAGCTTCGAGATAAAAGTGTCGTGCGAAAGAAACCATATGGACTAAGCCACGAAAAGAAAGCATGGCTTAAGCAAGAGCTCCAAGGAATGTTAGATTCCGGCATTATCAGACCATCAACCTCTACATTTGCTTCACCGATTACCATTGTGCCAAAAGAAGACGGGTCTTATCGAATGTGCACGGACTATAGACTTGTTAACAAGCAAACTGACTTGTTCCCGTTCTCCATGCCCCGAATCGACGAAAATTGACGAGACGGGAGGATGCAAGTGGTTCTCCAAGATTGATTTATGTAAGGGTTACTGGCAAGTACCTCTGAAAGAAGAAACTAAGATGTTCACCGCTTTTGTCACGCCTTTCGACGTCTACGAGTACAACCGGCTTCCATTTGGGTGGAAAAATTCTGGCGCTTGGTTCCAGAAAATGATGAACATGGTGCTCAAAGATTTTCTTGTAAAATTCTGCAACGTGTATGTTGACGATATACTGGTCTATTCAAGATCAAGAGAAGACCACATTGCCCACCTGTCAATGGTTCTAGGAGCACTAAGTAAAGCACAACTTAAAATAAATGTTAAGAAGAGCGAATTTTTTTGTCGGACGGTTGTGTTCTTAGGCAGGTCCTTTGACGGAAAGACTAAAAGCACCAAGGAAGAGAGCATTCAGCGGATAAAAACACTAGTCAAGCCATTCAATTTGCACTCTCTTCGCGTCTTCTTGGGCCTTGCCGGGCACTTCCGAGGGTTTATAAAGGATTATGCCACAAAGACTAAGTGTTTGACAGCCCTTACGCAAAAGGATACCCCATTCGTGTGGTCGGAAGATTGCGAGCGTTGCTACAACGAACTCGTCGAAATTATTTCGGCAGATCCTGTACTTACGCTGCCGGATTTTAACTTGCCGTTTGAGTTGTGCACAGATGCCTCTCATTATGGTACTGGAGCCGTTCTTTATCAAAGAGACACCAATAAGCCCGTCGCACAAATGCTACAAGTGATAGGATATTTCTCCTATACCTTTACGAAGGCTCAAGTAAATTATTCTACCACAGAAAAAGAAGCCTTGGCAGTTGTTATGGCACTCAAATATTTTAGGAGCTATCTTGAGGGAAGAAACTTTATACTATACACAGATAACCAAGCATTGACTTATATATTGCAACTGACACAACCAAAAGGCCGGCTTGCCAGATGGGTCAGTGAGATTCTGCAGTACACGTTTGAAGTGGCCCATCGCCCAGGACAAAAGCACCAGGACGCAGACGCTCTATCAAGACTCCATGTACCCAGGGACAATAACCTTGAAGAAGTCAACCTAATAAAGTTGTGGGAAGGCTCCGAAGACCTCAAGATAGAAGATGGCAAGGTACTTGTGCCCGAAACGGCAGTACCTACAATACTGCGACTATACCATGACAGCCCTGAGTCTGGAGGTCACGATGGGTTCAAAAGAACGTACAGAAAATTAACCCAAAGATTTACTTGGAAGGGCATGAAGGACGACGTGGCTAAATATGTAAAGACATGCCACAACTGTCAAATTTGCAAAGCAAAGTTTAGGCCTCGTGGAAACAAAATGGTAACTTCACAGTATTCTGACACACCATTTGAAATACTGCACCTTGATTTTGCAGAACTGAAAAAGAAGGGTGAGGGCGTCAAGAAGACTCAAGCTTTTCTAGTCGCAGTGGACGAATGCACGCCGTTTGTGGCTGCCAAAGCTGGAAGGGAGGATGCGAACTGCGTCATCTCTTTTCTAGAGAGGGACATGTTCTGCAACGTCAACGTTATTGTTGCAGACAACGGACCGGCGTTCCGAAGCGAGAAACTTCAGCATTGGGCTACCGCAAGAGGTATCGAGCTGCGGTTTCCTGCACCATATCACCCGGAAGCGAACTCTCTAGCTGAGAGAATTATTCGAGATGTGAAA
>NW_023614293.1:0-40001 GCF_013339695.2 Rhipicephalus sanguineus
TTGAGAGTGACCTTGGCCTTGCAGGACATCAGAGAGTGACCTCAAATGTGGGAAGGCACAAAAGAGCTGATGTATGTAGACGAAAGGTTTCACGTACCGGACACTCTGAGAATAAGTCTTCTCGGCATTTATCACGGTAGCCCTGAGTCAGGATGGCATGACGGCTTCTGGCGACCATACAACAAAATGAGGAGAAGGTTTACGTGGCCTGACATGGAGAAATATATTAGCGGTTACATTAGCTCTTGTCAACAATGTCAAATGAACAAAGCGAAATACCTGCAGAAGACACACAGCATTATTTTTCCACCTCATTTGAAGCTCTCATTCGAAACCGTGCATGTTGATTTCGCCGAACTGAAGAAAAAAGCGAAGTAGTGAAGAAAACGCATTCGTTTTGGTTGTGCGTTGATGAATGCTTAAGGATGCTAACAGCCAAGCCAGGAAAAGAAAATGCTGCTGCTGTCATATTGCTCTGAGCAAAGACATGTTTAAACAAGTGAAATGTGTTTGTATAAGATAATGAACCAGCATTCAAGAGCCAGGCATTCGCAAGGTGGGCAAAAGAATGAAATATTACCCTGAAGTTTACAGCCCCTTACCATCCATCAGCTGACGGACTAGCATAGCGTGTCACCCGTGATGTAAAACAATATATACGTATGTACCCAGGACTCCCTGGAGGGTGGAAGTGTTGCCTTCAAGCAGCTGTGGCCACCACAACATATCGCGTACAAGAACTGTTTGATGCAGGGCTCAATACGCCGCCTTCAGAGAAGCTGCTTATTTATCTGCAGACGACCATACTTGGCATATCATAGAAGCTTCACTTGAAGGAAACGAAGAAAGGTGCAGAACAGCAAAAGAAGCACGGGGAAGCGATGAAGAGAGCTTTTTGACAAAACGTCATAGCACAGATATTCCTGCATTAGCCCTAGGTGATATGGCTCTGGTGCGGAAATGTTATGGCGGTCCGAACACAAAACGTGTGAGACCGTTTAGAGAAGGAAAATTCGCCACAAAAAAGGAGTACTGAATACCATTGGTTACACGACGGGAAACGGTGCGATGGAAATAGCAGTCATTGCCAACGTCATCTCTTATTTGGAGCGGAGGTATGCAACAAAGCCCGGGAGAGTGCAGTGTGCCGATGTGACGATGGACAGATTGGATGGGAACAGGGGGAAGACAAACAAGAAGAAGAGATCGCGCTTTGGGTCTGTGCACGGCAGTCGTGGAATGTTACAAGAAATGCAATCGTTTTCTTTTGCGATACCTACCTTCAAAATTCCATTGCCATAAAACAGTAAGACAACTTCAGTTCATCTACAACGAACTACTATGGCTTGCATTGTAGAGAGAAGGCTGGAGGCTTGCGTGAGAGATCTGAGCATTACTGATGACTTCTGTGATATAGTGTAACACCTTGGTAATTTGCGACAGAGTTGTTTTTCAAAGTTATCGTCACTGAGTCTTTACGTTTCCTCGTTAAGAAGTCAGCTGCTACAGTGAACACTCTGTGCATGCGTTGGTGGGAAGGGCGATATTGTAACGCAGAAACACATTGCGCACCAGCTCGTAGTTGTACAGCTTGTGCAGAGGGCATGGAGTTCTTCCTTCGTCCGTGGCAGAGGGCTTTCATCGTCGTATTTTCAGCGCAGCTTAAGAAACTAGGGTCTTTAGAATTATGTATCTATGTATTTTCTATTAAAGGAACACACCACCTGAAACTTACCTAATGATGTTGCGCCTCGGATATGCGTAATATTTACTTTTTGATCGACAACGTCCACAAGTATGAACAGCCGTACCAGTTCAAGATGGGTGGGCAGTAAGCAGGTGGTTAAACTGTGGCCGGGTCGCAGAATCGGGTGATAGACAGACAGACAGACAGACAGACAGACAGACAGACAGACAGACAGACAAACATTTCTGCGTTTAAGTTCCCCAAGAACGATTATCGTCTTTAAAAAGCCGTATGCAAAAAAAAAAAAACTTCCGCCACCGGGAGTCGAACGTGCCGCCTTCGGATCCCGAGCCGAGTACTTTACCACTACGCCAAGCTGACTCTTTTTTCTTTAATGTATGGTAATAATGCCATCAAATTACAGCATCTATTACAACATAATTCATCGCTTTAGAATTACACTCACATGTACATATGCACAAAACACACATAATTTCACATAGTCCAAGGAATCTTCAAAAGTCCGGTAAACAGGCGCAAACGTCCAGAAGTCCAAGCCACTCCGGAACCTGGTCAAAAGTCTCAGAAACACTACGAACGTTAGCTGCTTCTTCTCGAAAGCTGACACTTGCTTTACATCCTGTAAAATGAGTAGTCAACATACTAATACACCGTTTGACTTCAGCTTTGTGTGTCTCATGCTCGAGACATCCGCGACCTTCACATCGTACTAAAATTTGCATAGTTATTAAACACAAACTGCTGCCGGAAACGAATGGCACGTCGATAATGGCAACAGCGCTAACTTTCTTTTAGAATTCACAACGTAACTCCAAAAAAAAAAAATGTCATGTGGACCGAGGAGCGGGTATAGTTTACTGGGCGTTACTGAGAAGTTTAATAGCCGTTTCTCGCTTTTTCCAAAGGGCGACATGCGCAGAAGCTTTATGTCGACTCTAATCTCATTCGATAAAAAATTCGGCAGATCCTGCGTACCGTGAGAGTCGATGTTATGCGAAGCGTGCGGCGGGAAGGTGACTGTGGCGCAATTCTTTTTTACTGAGCGAAACGTTACAAAATGACTATAAAGATTTGCATAAATTTCATACGCACTCATATATGTTGAAGAGCCGCATATGTGCTATATAACTAGTTGTTCACAGTTCGGTAACGCTGCCAACGGCAACGTGGGTATTACCAACACCATAAGTGGCAAGCTTATATGTATTGCTTATACTTGTCCCTTATGATGCAGAAGGCACGCGCGTTTCATCAACCCGTGTGCATGTGTGGAAGAGGTTCTTGACACGTCTTGAACAAGGTCATCATCACCGTGGTCAGTGAGCACCATCAGCTGGTCATGACTTGTTATCTATCTGGTCGTTATCACGGTGACGAGGGGTCCATGTGTAGTGAGGAATGAGTTACAGTTGCAGGTGTTGGAATTCGTGGATGCCTCGGTCATTTCGTCGACAAATTGTCTGTCGATAGAGCCGGCGACATGTCGGAACCTGAAGTGAGCCTTCGCGTTTGTGAGGTATAGTGCTACGTAGACCTAGATGGTACGTGCTACGTAGACCAACATAATTGGATGGCGTTTGTCGTATTCGTAGACTACCTGGGTGTATGTGGCCTACGTAGCCTAGTCTACAAAGCGCCTGTCAATTAATCTGGCATCATCCTCGGTCAGCATGAGGCCATCGCCCAGCCTCGTATGAAATGAAGAGGACACTGCGTCGTTCTGGCGGACTATGTGCAGTTTACGGTGCGGTGATGTGAATATCATACGTAACTTTCGTTAGTGTATCCCTCCGGGGTCGAGCAATGCTTCAATGTAGCTTGCTGAATCATAGGAATTCAAATGTAATGTTTATTATACTGCTATAACAGCGGAGCCAACACTGGAACCACAGACGGTAATCTAATATGACGCCTGTCTCGTAGGGGTACACATCGCAGGAGTGTCATGTAGTGTTTATTGCTTTCTTGTAAAATTAGATAGCAAGCACCACAACCACAATTGACGTTGCCGCGATATAACGCGTGCATAGGCTGTTTTTCCAAACCAGTTCAGAGACCTCGCGTGGCTCTGTGGTAGAATACCTGAATACGCAGAAGGCTTGGGTTCGATTCCTGCTTGGATCCTAATTTTCATTCTTTCCATTCGTCGGATCAACGCTGCCGATGTCGGTTTTTCTAAACGCTCTCGCATTTAAATGACGAATGTCTGTTCGCCTTTCCTGGGTAGATATAAAGTGTCAATAACCTGAGGCGCATACCCGTGCACCGCGCACCGTAGTAAACGGGTATGTGCCACACGTGTCTGTAGGAAAGGGATTTCACGTTATTATTATTCACGTCAGGATTTTCACGTTATTCATGTCATGACCCGACTGTCATATTCGTCAAATCGTCTTACCCTCCCATGCCAATTTCGGTCTACACCAAGTTAAGGGGGGACCGAGCTGAGAGCACCCAGACGTAGGCAGCTAGATAGATAGATAGATAGAAACGCTCAAAGTGCCATAGGTTCGCTAAGAAATGCTTCGCATTTAATACGCGCGTACAATTGATTGGGCATTGTGATGTTTTTTTTCGCGCAACGTACAGCGCAGCCGTGCCAGCGCACCGATCTGACGCTGTATAGTTAGCTACAACAGCATAACAGCTGGACCAAACATGAGTGCAGTGGGCGGGAAAAGTATGACATCGTATTGGTTCAGTAAGACATACGAATTGACAAGTCTATGTTCTCGCTTACAAGTCAGAGAAGTGCCGACGAGTGCGACCGGCGGCGGTTGGTGGCCGGAGGCTTTTGCTGGAAGCGCGTCGCATCTATGTTCATCGCTTCTTGTGAATACACCGTACACAAGAAAAAATGCTTCATTTAGGTTAGCCGATGTCGCAGCTGTGCTGCAAAGTCATTCGTACCCATCGGAATCGTGTCTCCTTAAACCCAGAGGCGCCGATAACATGTAGACGGACTCGGTCGGTGCTCTATGCCTAACATTTTGGTGGCAATCATGGTGGTAGAATATGATGGCGGAAGTCATGCTTGGTGGCGCTTATCTCGACGCAGGCGGAAGGCAAAAATTTGTCCATTTTAGCTTCGCGTGCATTTTCACTGTTACCTTAAAGTACCGCTGAGGTAAGTGAGTGTGCAAGAATTGCCAGAGTTGCGTTTCAAGCGTGGATGTATCAAGCGGCGGCTGTTTTCTGGTCTGCCCGCTGGAAGTGACAATCGCGCAGCCCAAGCTCATTTACTTCTAGTCAACTACGCCGCGATGTAACATAGTTACTGTCGCTGTTCACAACGACACTTCCAGACTTGTAAACATCACAATACAGCAGCACATCGCCGATGTAAACCTAAGTATGTGCGTAAAATGTAAACATTCACGGCTGCTGTGCTCCACAGCACTTGAGGGGGTTATTGACGCCGCATGAATAAAAAAGCATGCTAGAAAGCGTAATGATCGGCGTTGGCTTCTTTGAACTGCCAACATATTTTTCTGCATATTCAACAGGAAAGCGTTAGAAAGGGCAGTGATTTCACATATCACGTGCACTTCCACCATGCCACCATCACCCACCATGCTTCCATCATGCCACCTCATCCAGGTTGTTCACCAAGCCATCCACCAAAACATGTTTCGCTCGCCACCATCAGCCAGCATTTTCCACTTAACACCATAAGGAGCTCGCCGCCACCACCACCATCTGCCACAATTTTTGCCACTCTCGCCATCATCAGCCATTATGACCACCACAGATTCCACCACATCCACTATTCTTTCCACCTTGTCCACTATTGTTTCCACCTTATCCACCAAGAATTCCAGCATCCATCAACCCACGATTTTCAGTAGGGTCTGTAGGGACATTCTGTCTGAGAGGACGGGGAATCCATATTGTCCCGTAGCCAAGTACGATGCCAGGTTCTTTCAGAAAAGAACGTTTATTAGAGCGAACTTGTGCTCCGCAACAGATTCAAAGCAAAAACATGGGCGGCGAAGCAGAGCCGACAAAACGACGTGCGTAGGCGACCGTCGGCAGAAGAAGGATACCGCGGCGTTATTCTTTCCGCACCATCGGATTACCCCGATAACTCTAGACTGGTGGCGACAGGGCGAAACGCTCTCGCCTATAAAAATGAGACAGCTAGCGCGACATAACAAAGAGAAAGAAGGAAACATGCGCTTTGCTTCGAACGTAGATAAGACGATCGGGCGCGGCCAGACGCTTGCCACAAAACAGCTACGAGAACAAATAATGAGGCATAGTTCGTGGCATTGCCCCCCCCCCCCCCGTAAGAGGGCATCGACCCGATGCTAATAAAGTAAAAGTAGACTAAACAAAAAAGAAGTCATCTGGCGTAATAAGGCTTGAGCCGAACCACGTGGACGATTTCGGGCCGCGTGCGTCGTCGGGATGTGCCACACTCACTGTCGGGGACAACCTCATAGATGAGTTGACCAACACGTCGTTGAATTTTATATGGGCCGAAATACCGTCGCAGGAGCTTCTCGCTGAGTCCGCGACGTCGGATTGGGGTCCAAACCCACACAAGATCCCCTGGGTGATAATCGGTGTCTCGGCGCCGGAGGTTGTAGCTTCCGGCATCCACGAGGTGCTTGTCCATTATACGCACTCGAGCCAGCTGGCGGGCCTCCTCCGCACGTTGCAGGTACCCCTGCACATCGGCGTTGAGGTCGTCGTCTTCGACGTGTGGCAGCATGGCGTCGAGCATCGTCGTCGGCAGTCGTCCGTAGACAAGCTCGAATGGAGTCATCTGCGTAGTTTCTTGGATAGCTGTGTTGTACGCGAACGTGACATAAGGGAGTACCTCGTCCCACGTCTTGTGTTCAACGTCGACGTACATCGACAGCATATCCGCAATTGTCTTGTTGAGGCGTTCGGTTAGCCCGTTCGTCTGGGGGTGATACGCCGTGGTCTTTCGGTGACCCGTGTTGCTGTAGCGCAAGACACTTTGCATAAGTTCTGCAGTGAATGCCGTCCCGCGGTCCGTGATTAGGATTTTAGGGGCTCCGTGTCGCAGCACCACTTGGTGGATGAAAAATTTGGCGACTTCTTCTGCAGTCCCGCTGGGCAGCGAGGTGGTTTCTGCGTAGCGTGTCACGTAGTCTGTGGCTACTACAATCCACTTGTTTCCGGACCGTGACGTGGGGAAAGGGCCAAGAAGGTCCATGCCGATGTGTTGGAAGGGCCTCGATGGCACGGCGATCGGCTGCAGAAGTCCGGCAGGTCTAGTCGGCGGCGTTTTCCGGCGCTGGCAGTCACGGCAGCTCCGAACGTAGTGGGTGACGTTGGATATGAGACGGGGCCAGTAGTACTTTGTCTTGATCTTTCCGAGCGTGCGTGCTGTGCCGAGGTGCCCTGATGTTGGTTCGTCGTGGCACGCTGCCAAGGTTTCGTTGCGGAGGCCAGCGAGGATGACGAGAAGATACTTCGTTTTCGTTGCATGGTCGAAGTTCTTCTTCACGAGCACCGAATTTCTCAGGCAGAATGCAGCGGAGTGGCGCTTAAAAGCCCTTGGCACGGTGACGTTGTGTCCTTCGAGGTGGTCGATCATGGCGCGCAGCTCGGGATCGGCCCGCTGTTTGGCGGCTAGGTCACTTTCCGTCAGGATGCCAAAAAACGCGGCGTCCTCATCGGAGTCCTGTGGCGGTGGGTCGACGGGAGCACGTGATAGGCAGTCGGCGTCCGAATGTTTCCTGCCGGATTTGTAGACGATGGTGACGTCGTATTCCTGCAGGCGCAGGCTCCATCGCCCCAGGCGGCCAGAAGGATCCTTCAAGTTTGCGAGCCAACACAGCGCATGGTGGTCCGTTACCACCTTAAACGGCCTGCCGTAGACGTACGGACGAAACTTTGAAATGGCCCATATTATGGCAAGGCATTCTTTTTCGGAGGCCGAATAGTTGCTTTCTTCTTTTGAAAGGCTGCGGCTGGCATAAGCGATTACTTTTTCGCAGCCGTTCTGCTGCTGTACAAGGACAGCATCCAAGCCTACGTCACTTGCATCTGTGTGCATTTCTGTCTCGGCAGAGTCGTTGAAATGTGCAAGCACAGGCGGGCTCTGTAGGCGATTTTGCAGCTCAGAGAACGCGTTCTGCTGCGCTTCCTTCCAGCAAAATTGAACGCTGTCTTTCGTCAAGCGAGTGAGCGGTTCGGCAATTTTTGCAAAGTTTTTCACGAAGCCCCGGTAGTACGCGCACAGTCCGAGGAATCTTCGCACGCCTTTCTTGTCTTTCGGCCTCGGAAAGTTTTCTATGGCTGTAGTTTTCGCAGGGTCAGGCATAACTCCCTCGGCGTTGACTACGTGGCCCAAGAACTTCAGTTGCTCGTACGCGAAACGGCACTTCTCAGGTTTCAACGTTAACCCCGACGTACGAATGGCTTCGAGCACCGACTCCAACCTTGCAAGGTGTTCATCAAAATTTCGTCCAACTACGACGACGTCGTCGAGGTAGACGAGGCAGGTGTGCCATTTGAGACCGGCTAGTACGGTATCCATGACTCTTTGAAATGTTGCCGGTGCTGTACATAGTCCAAGGGCATTACCTGAACTCATACAGTCCGTCCGGCGTGATAAATGCTGTCTTCTCATGGTCCCTTTCGTCCACTTCAATTTGCCAGTACCCTGTTTCCAAATCCATCGAAGAAAAGTACTTCGCGTGGCAAACGTGGTCGAGGGCGTCGTCGATGCGTGGAAGTGGGTATACGTCCTTTTTTGTGATTTTATTCAGCCGTCGGTAGTCGACGCAGAACCTCAAAGTGCTGTCTTTGTTCTTCACGAGCACTACTGGGGCAGCCCAGGGACTTTTCGACGGTTGTATAAGGTCGTCAGCGAGCATGTCTTTGACTTGTGTCCGAATCGCTTCGCGCTCGTGAAGAGACACGCGTAAGGCGACTGTCGCGTTGGTCGGGCGCCATCTTCGGTGATTATCCGGTGCTTTGCAAGGGGAGTCTGTCGTAGCTTCGAAGTCGTCGAGAAACAGTCGCTGTAGCGCAGTAGCAAAGCCGTTAGCTTTTCCAGCTGTTCATGCGGTAGCGCCGGGTTTACGTCGAAGAAGGGAGCAGATCCCAAGGCGTCGTTCGGTTCGCGCTGGAAATCGGCGACGGCGATCTCGGCACTATGTTCCTGAATTTCTTCGATGAACGCAACAGAAGCGCCCTTGTTTAGGTGCTGATATTCCTCGGTGAAGTTTGTGATTAGAACATGGGATTTGCCGAGCTTCAAGCGCACAATACCTCTTGCGACGGAGACACCGCGGTCCAGAAGCAAATTGTGGTCGTTCTCCACGATAGCGTCGCTGTCAGGATCAGCATCTCGAGAGAAGACGGCGATCATCAGGCTTGAACGGGGAGGCAGGGTGACGTGGTCATCGGCAATCCTTAAGGAAGCACGCGGTTTGGCGCTTGGTTTTGGCGTCACGGCGTGATCGGCAGAGAAACTTATAGACTTTGCCGGCAAATCAATAATGGCACCGTTGTCGGTCAAAAAGTCCATGCCCAGAATTACGTCGCGGGAGCAATTGGGCAGTATTACGAAGACAGCAGGATACGTGATGCCGTTTATGGTGATTCGCGACGTACATGTTCCACTAGGCGTGACGAGGTGGCCTCCTGCTGTGCGTATGTACGGACCGTCCCAACTTGTCGTAACTTTTTTCAGTTTCGCCGCGAATGGTCCGCTCATCACTGAATAGTCGGCTCCTGTGTCTATCAGTGCGACTACGTCAAGGCCGTCAATAGATAACTTAACGTCAGAAGTAATTGGTCTCGAGTTGCTGGTTCGTCGAGGCGTCGTGTCACGGCTGGTTCGCGTTGATGGTCGGTGGCTACGCGTCGTCGTCTCGTTAATTCCAGGCTTGGTTACGTCCGGTAGGCGCCGCGCCGTGTGCCCGTCGTCGTGTTGGGGCGTCGGGATGTAGGCACGTCGTGAATCTTCGTCTGTGGTGCGCCGTTGCGTCGTTGGAGGTTTTGCGTTTTTCCGCCGTAGTGCAACTTCACCTCCCAAAGCTGCTGCTTTTAGTTTCCCCTTCCTGGGCTGGGGGACCTTCCACGTGCGAAGTCAGTGTTGCTGCGGGGGCCCGTTGATCCGTTTCGGTGGGGTGACGGTGAACGGCCGAAGCGGGCTGGTTGACGGCTAGTCTGAGATAGGTACTCATCGATCTCGCTCGGTAGTTGGCCGGGCAAGGGGCGCGGTGCGTCGACAGAGAAGCCTCGCAGGCCGAGTTGTCTATAGGGGCAGCGACGGTAGATGTGACCGGCTTCGCCGCAGTGGTAACACAGCGGACGACGGTCGGGGTTCGCCACACGTCGGTCTTCCTGGTGTTGCAGCGTAGGTGGTCGGGCGGGCGATGAAGGACGGGGTAATGAGGCTCCTGGCGACGAGGTACGGGAGGGCGAGGGGCGCGAATAGCAGCGGCGTAGGCCATAGCCTGCGGCTCACGGGGTGTTTCCGATAGCGTAGTGGTCCCTAGTGCTTGTTGCACCTCTTGACGGATCACATCGCTTAGGGAGGCGACTTGGGGCTGCGGCTCCGCTGGGAAAAGTTTTCGCAGCTCCTCCCTTACTACTGCGCGGATGGTCTCGCGTAGCGGTCAGTCGAAATCCGTGTTGCGTCAACGTAGTTGGCATTGACTGCGTCAAAGAAGTGGCGGTCATGCTGCTTGGCACGCATTTCGAGGGCCTTCTCAATTGTGCTAGCCTCGGACACGAACTCGGCAACGGTTTTCGGCGGATTACGGACCAGCCCAGCGAACAGTTCCTCCTTCACGCTACGCATTAACAGGCGCAATTTCTTTTCTTCCGCCATTTCGGGGTCAGCCCGCCTGAAGAGCTTTGTCATTTCTTCGACGAATACAACAACCCCTTCGTTAGGGTGTTGTTTGCGCGTCTGCAGCAAGACTTCGGCCCGCTCCTTCCGCACGACCGTAGTGAAAGTCGTTAAAAATTGCGTCCTGAATCCCTGCCAGGATCTAGGGATCTCTCGTGGTTTTCGAACCAAGTGCGGCTGAGTCGGCAAGGTAGAAGAACACGTGCCTCAGTGTCTCCTCGTCGTCCCAACGGTTAAACAGCTTGACCCGTTCAACTTGCTCCAGCCAGTCTTCGGGATCCTCCGAGGGCGACCCATGAAATGGTGGCGGCTCCCTGGGTTGCTGAAGGACTACGGGAGGATTGGTAGCATTAGTCATCGTGGTGGCGTCGTTCATCACGGTGGTCACGATGTCTTTCTTCACCTTCTCTGGAAGCAGCCCAACTCCGGCTGAAGACCTTGCTGTCGCCGGCTGGTACGAGTTTCACTTGCCGGTCACTTGTAGAAGGTTGAGGGTTCATGTACCCAGCACCTCCACCAGATGTCACGTAGCCAAGTACGATGCCAGGTTCTTTCAGAAAAGAACGTTTATTAGAGCGAACTTGTGCTCCGCAACAGATTCAAAGCAAAAACATGGGCGGCGAAGCAGAGCCGACAAAACGACGTGCGTAGGCGACCGTCGGCAGAAGAAGGATACCGCGGCGTTATTTTCCGCACCATCGGATTACCCCGATAACTCTAGACTGGTGGCGACAGGGCGAAACGCTCTCCCTATCAAATGAGACAGCTAGCGCGACATAACAAAGAGAAAGAAGGAAACATGCGCTTTGCTTCGAACGTAGATAAGACGATCGGGCGCGGCCAGACGCTGGCCACAAAACAGCTACGAGAACAAATAATGAGGCATAGTTCGTGGCAATATTTAGTGGTCGCATATTTTTCCGGACGAGTACTTTCGTAGAACACTCGCCCCGCCACGGTGGTCTAGTGGTTATGGCGCTCGACGGCTGACCCGCAGGTCGCGGGATCGAATCCCGGCCGCGGCGGCTGCATTTTCGATGGAGGCGAAAATGTTTGAGGCCCGTGTACTTAGATTTAGGTGCACTTTAAAGATCCCCAGGTGGTCGAAATTTCCGGAGCCCTCCACTACGGCGTCTCTCATATCATATCTTGGTTTTGGGACGTTAAACCCAGATATATTATTTCGTAGAAGACTCGAACTTTATTTTGAAAAAATAGGTAATTGATGGCCGGTAATCAATTACAAGAAAATATATGAATAATTAGTCGGGACTTACGTTTAAAAAGTTAATCGATTTTATTACGAAATTACAAGAAAATGTAATGGATTACAAGTAATCTATTTCTTGTAACGCGTTCCGTACAACTCTGTGCCCCAGTAGGTGTTTCTAGTGGCTCTTCGCCAAATCCAAATTTTCGGTAAATTTATGGGAGAAATGACATCACAAACAGGCAAATTACCTGAGTGATGCTCGTGTAGAGCGCAAAATCAATATTTTGATAACACGAACACGATAGCTGAAAAGGACACTAAAGAGACACACGAAGTTGCTACGGGACGAAAGATGGACATTCGAGAATGCGTGCAGGTTTTTGTTTGGGCAGAAAGATGACTTCTTACTGGAGAAATTTGTAATCAAAGACCAAATACCTCTTGCTCATTCCCTCGCCCTAAATCCGGTGCTGGAGCTGTGTCGTCATGATTTCAGTGATCTCAGCGAATCAGAGGGCGCCATGATACGTCAGCGCACGCGTCAGCGGCCGCTGCCGCTGGTTCATGACTGCTTCCGTGTTTCCATGATCATGGCTGTTATGGATAGCGGTGCAGACGCTGACTGAACCCGCTGAACGTTACAACGAAGACCTCGCAAGGGAAACAGGTTTACATTTCAGCGACTTCTGCCAAGTGGAGCGATATGCTTCTTCGAGGACGCGCGGCTAGTGTTTCAGCATGCGCCGTCGGACAGCGAAGCCTCGTTTCGTCGACGGAAGGTGAGTGGCCAGTCAGCCAAGCGACGTCGTCGGTGAATAGCTTCATTCGTGACTCACCCGTACTGATGGTAAGTGCTAAAGCGTTTTACTGCCCGTGTATTCTACTGCCCGTGTACTTCTTGGGCCAGATTTCCGTTCGCGTGCGCTGTGCAACTCTCCTGAGGCTTCTTATTCCTACAGTATCCAAGCGATGTCATTGAGCCTAGTCCGCAGCGGTGTCTACGCGTCGTGTCTACGAATGAGCCATTCGCGCTTAATGTCCCGTGACACGGTGCACTGTCGATCGCATTCGACCACGATAGAGACCGCAACCGGGAATAAGCCGCTCGCGAATAAAAAATCGTTTCCGCTTAGACTCGACAATTGTCAAAAGCGCGCCTTGCAACACCTGTATTGTACGTCAAACCGGACCAGAGTTGAGCTTATTTATTACGATTGACACCGCAAGGAAGCTATGCCTCAAGAAATGAGATCTTGATCACTCCCCCCCGTATAAAAGGTTCCTGTTATTTGTCATGCCCTGCTCCGGCGAACGATACCTACGCATAAAGGCGCCTCCAGCTGCTATATTTCGTGCTATCTTACGGACATAGCCCAACGTGAAATTTTTGAGCGCTTGTTGGCGCCTTTTAAGGTGCGACTGCGGACATTGCATGGCACTCGACAAGTTCAGCGAGGAGGAGTGCCTCTGCTGTCGAGAGATGGGACGCCCTGTCACTGCAGCTCAGTCTGAAGGATGCATCACAGACCACCCCGAGGTTTAGGAGGTCTAAATATCGGCACCCCGATATTTAGACCTCCTGTCTAAATATCGCCGTGCTCCGTGTTGCGTGCTTCGAACAGTTTGTTCACCAAGATCAACTGCACCCAGTTTCTAGATTTTAAACGGCATTTAACCGACACCCTCGTTTGATGGTTGTACCACACAAGGTCTAACAAAGGTATGTTGTCTTACAAGAGCGAACAGTCCAAACTCATGAAACGAGGCCATAATGTCTTCCTCTCAGCCCTACAGAAATGCTATGCACAGAAGGTTGTAGCCAATTTCAACAACCAAAATGAGTGCCTGCTGTCCACCGGTTACCCAGATCACCTATTCCGCAGCACTTCTGAAAGCCTACTTTAGAAAATAAAATCTACAGAAAGGTAACAGCAACGCTTGATTCAGCAACCACCTTAAGTTATACCATATTTGCATTGCCTATCGCACACATCATAAAGGTAGCAGAAAGGTACGGAATTCGCGCCGTGCTTTTAGTGCCATGCAACACGTGTGTGCCCTCTGCTGAATAAAGGAAAAACGAGCAAGGCTAGTGCACAAAGACACAAGAATAATTACACAAAATGCATGTCAAATGTTATTAAATTCCTTTGCCCTGTGGTCGGTCATATTCGTCAAACCGGCCGCTGCTTCAAGAGAGAGAGAAAACACTTTATTGACTGCACAGCGAGATCGTTGAATTTAGCTTGCCGGTGGCTCGAATGGTGGTGGCAAGTAGGTCGCCACGGGCTTTCCGGCCAAGCGAATAGCTTCCGACTGAATACTTTGGTCATTTGATGACAGGAGTGACTCCCACGCCTCGAGTGTGGAAGCTGGCAGTATTGCCTTTAGTTCATGGAACGCGCGCAGGAACACAAGCGATCCATGCGCACTAGCTCAAGCTGTAATATTGCCTTACAATGCAAGAACCGCGACAACATGAGCTGTTTTCCTCAGATAGAAAAAACTTGCATCTTGGACTCGTCGTTTTCGAGTGCTCCGTAAGCGCCGAAAAAAGGAATGTAAAATAGCAACTAACCTTTCCTGCTAACGTTATCGGGTCAAGACATGATCAGGAAGGAGAAACATGACTTGCATATCTGCTTGTTCTCGTCGAATAGGTTTAAAGCTGTTGAATTCAACAGTTTCAAACACAGTCAGAGTGCTCCCAAATGACCAGTCGAAAATGCTATCAGATTGTCACAGAAAGACCCTTCTGGCATGTTAACACGCACATGGTCTTGCCCCATTGTGCAGTCTGTTAGATTATCAGTGCGATTGCTCTCTGTCATCTTTATAAACATTCTACCTTCAAGAAATAAACACAGTTTAAAGTCTGCGCCTCATGTGTGTGCGTGTTATATGTTTCTAACGTTTCTTTGTGCAGTTTAAACGTTCTTCTAAATTTAGGAACCTACTATCCCAACAGCATGCATTACATTAGAGGAAGGATTGCTCATGATTATATCGAGACCCACGACACGATAATTCTTAGGCTGGAGCAACACTCAATCTAGAAAACGCAATGCTGTGGCCAAGTCAACGTTCCCCTTTAGCTTGTCGCCGACGAGAGTTTGACATCAGCATGTGTAGTGTGTGTGCTAGGCACACGAATCTTGATGTGATACGAGTCTCGGAGTGCCGAAGCTTCACAGTGACGGCAGTGGGAGGCATGTGTGGCAGAGGTTCAAGAGCACCATCAGACATATATGAACGACGATGTAATAACTAGAAGGCTGAACGTCATCCCTATCCACACAGTCTGAAAAAGAATGTGCAAATGTCATTCTCACTAATGCATGGGATTATATGAAAAGGCTGTGCAGTTATTTATTGTTTTAGTGTGATTGCCATGCCTGTAGACAATATGCTCACATCCAAGCATGAGCTAATGCCATACAACCAGCTTCTTCTGTTTACTTTTTGAGTGCCATCAGAGCCTTGCAATTGAGAGCAAGGGCTCTGTTCAAACTTATCTATGTATGATGTGAATAGACTGTAAGCAAAGTTATGTTGGGAAATTCTTAAGGGTGTGCGAATTTTTGAGTTTCGAATTTCGAATAGCTACTATTCGTAGTTTCAAATAATTCGACAGGACGAATATCTAAAACTCGACAAAGGCCAATGGTGCCACATGGTTAGGGCGGGGTGGCTAATGCTAACACTCACTTCGTTACAGCAGGCCTTTCGTTAATAATTTCAACGTATTGTGGCGACGCAAAGCGGTGCTCTGGTGCGGTGCACAGAGCGCATGCGCCCGCACGAAAAAGTTATCTTCGAGAGGAAGGGATCATAAAAGTTCAGTTGTTGTTTGGGACGCGAGTTGTTCACTTGCGCAGCTCTGCCGAGCGACTCGTCCAACATTGGTGACCCGGACGTGATTCGAACACGCAGCAACCGGTGTTCGAACCAGCCGCAATTGGATTCAGCATCCACGCCCGACGCCACTCCGACAGTCTCCGCAGTCGACGGTAAGCTGCCCCCTTTTTGGACTGTGGACCCCGCACTTTGGTTCATACAAGGGAATCTCAGTCGCAGCAGACGAATCACCGCAGACCATACGAAATACCACTACGTAGTCAGCAGTCTGCCGCTGCCCATAGCCAGTGAAATCAGGGATCTCTTGCTCGCACCACCTGTCGAAAACGCATATGCAACAGTAAAAGAAACCTTGTTCGCCGAGTTACGCCCTCCGAACCACAACGACTGCAGCAATTGCTTCGCGGCACGGAACTCGGCGACCGCACTCCTAGTCAGCTTTGCGGCACATGCAACAGTTGCTCGGCGAGACATCAACCACGATAGATGGGTATTGCTCCGAGAACTTTTTTTGCAAAAGTTGCCTTCCGGCGTCCGCATGGTCTCGCGGCCTTAGAGCACAGGGATTTAACCGCAGCCGCCGACTTGCTGACAAACTGGTAGCAATGACACCGCCCACACCCATGGCTGCCGTGCAAGCGCGACAGCCTCTAAACGAACTCCAAGAGACGCGTGAGGAGATTGCTCGACTTGCCGAAAGAGTATCAGCTTTGCACACAGCAGGAGGGCGCAAACGATAACCGAGCTAACACGCCGCTGCCGCAAAAGCAGCACTAGTATATCTGCTGTATCATCGGAGGTTCGGAAGTAGTGCGCGTAAATGTGTCCCACGTGCGCGCACTCGGGAAACAGCCGCGGCGGTACTGAGGGCGACCAGTGCTACTACGTTGCCTCCAAGTCGTCCCTCAGTATTTATTACCGACCGCAACAACGGAATACGTTTCTTAGTTGACACAGGCGCCGACGTGAGCGTTATACCGGCGTCACAAGCTGAAAGAAAGAAACATAGTACATCGCCCTTGCAAGCTGTCAATAACACGGTGATAACAACATATGGCCATCGTTCACTGTCGCTGAACTTCGGTTTCGGCAAACGTTTAGCTGGGTGTTCAGAGCTGCTGAGGTCAAATTCGCCATATAGGTGCAGACTTTTCCAGTTCTTTGGTCTGTTGGTCGACGTCCGCAACAAACGGCTTCAAGATCCTGTTTCTCGGGGAGCGGTACAGGGCACGCCGTGTTGGCACCCCTTATCAGCCCGGCCTTCCTTAGTCCGGCTGGAGAAGCGTACTTCACCGCAATACTACAAGAGTTCCCAGAGCTGACGCGACAGCCACAGGCATTCCAGAAGTAAAGCACGGCGTCCTGCATCACATCGAAACCACAGGCCCACCGGTCTATGCGCGACCACGGCGCCTGTCACCCGAGAAGCTGCGGTTGGCTCGACAGGCGTTTGCCCACATGATGAATCAGGATAGTACGTCCTTCATCCCAGCCCATATGCGTCACCTCTTCACATGGTCCCAAAATCGACAGACGGTGATTGGCGCCCTTGCGGGGACTATCGAGCGCTGAACCGGGTGACCGTGCCAGACCGTTACCCAGTCCCGCAATTCATGACAACTCCTTCCTGCATGGTGCTACCATTTTCTCTAAAATAGATATAGCGCGAGCATCATCAGATACCCGTAGCACCGGAGGACATTCCAAGACTGCAATAACAACGCCGTTCGGAATGTTCGAGTTCCTACGCATGCCTTTCGGGTTACGCAACGCCGGCCAAACTTTTCAACGGTTATGGATGGCGTTGTTCGTGGCCTCGACTTTTGCAAGGTATACCTCGATGATCTTGTGATTGCTAGCAGCACTCCTGAAGAGCACGAGCGGCATCTGCGCTACGTACTCCAGCGACTGAAAGAGAACGGCATCGTTATCATACGGCAAAGTGCGTATTGGGGTACCGACACTATCATTTTTGGGCCACAGCATTTCAAGTGCCGGAGTACAGCCCCAGAAGGACAAGGTGGGAAGCAGTAACGGCAGTTTCCACAGCCGAGAAACCTCCGCCAGCTTCGAGAGTTCCTGGCACTAGTGAATTTCTATCGTAGGTTTATCCCGAGATGCGCCAACATCCTTCACCCTCTCCACAGCCTACTTGCGGCATCTGGATCTAAGGCAACTGCCTTCAGTGGAACGAACAATCCACACAAGCATTCCGGATGATTAAGGAAGCTCTCGCATATGCTACCATGCTCACGTACCCACAGCTGGGTGTTCCTCAGTGTGTTATGGAAGACGCCTCCGATGCAGCGATTGGAGCCGTGTTGCAGCAGAGGGTGAGTGGAGTGTGGCGACCAATCTCCTTCTTCCAGAAAACTGAGCCCGTCCGAACGAAGGTACAGCACCTTCGGTAGGGAACTACTGGCATATACGCGGCTATCCGGCATTTCCGACATTATGTGGAAGGACAAGAATTTTTGTGCTCACGGATCACAAGCCACTCACCTACGCATTGCGCTCGAACTCCGATTCTGGTGCGCACGTGGCACGGGAGCTCCGCCAAATGTCGTACATCGCAGAATTCACGACAGATATACGCCATGTTAGTGGCACGGATAATGCTGCTGCCGACGCTCTTTCGCGCGGTCCAGTGAATGCCCATCCTGCCGAGTGGCGTGGACTTCACCGCACTTACGACGGCTCAACGCAGTTATGGAGAATTGAAGAGTCTATGAGTCCCCAACCAGCGCCTTGAAGCTGCAATGGTTGGCAGAACCCACAGGATCCGTATGCTGCGACATGTCTACTGGCAGGCCCGACCGTTCGTCCCCTCGAACCTCCGTCGCAGCATTTTTGACTTGCTGCACAGCCTGGCGCATCCCGGGATTCGAGCCACGCAAACGGCTATGCACAGCGAGGTTCGTGTGGCCAGGAAAAAACCGGGATGTCCGACACTGGACACGAGAGTGCCTCGCATGCCAGCGCTCCAAAGTCAGCACATACTGTGACCACCATTGGGATCCTTCCCTCTGCCGGACTGTCGGTTTGCACATGTGCATGTTGACATTGTGGGACCACTGCCGTTGTGCCAGGGGCAAAGCACCTGCTAACCTGCATCGATCGCTTCACGCGATGGCCGGAGGCAGTGCCCATTCCGACATGCTGATACCGTCGCCCGCGCATTTATCTTCCACTGGTGGCCCGCTTCGGAGTGCCGGCAACCGTGACTACGGATCGCGGAAACACAGTTTGTGTCAGCCCTGTTCGCAAGCGTCACCCGGCTCTTGGGTACTTACCGCATCAGAATAACTGCCTACATCCGATAACGGTATAATCCGATAACGGTATCGTGGAAAAGTCCTTTGCCATCTGAAGACGAGCCTGACGGCTACTGCGAGTCACAGTTGGGTAGAGGCACTGCCGTTTGTTCGGTTGGGCTTAAGCACGGCTCTGAGAGCAGATATTGGATGCTGCTCCGTTGACCTGGTGTACGGAACACGCTTCGCCTCCAGGGGAGTTTTTCATACCAGTAAGGACGAGAACGTGTACGCGAACGCGGACTACCGCGCGACTACGAGACATCATGAGCAAGTACGCGCTGTTCCTCCGCGTCGCCCGCAGCCGGTCGTCTACGTGGACCGGGAACTCCTCCTGCTCTCACGTGTTTGTGAGGCACGACGCCGTACAGCGTCCACTCCGGCCCCGTACGACGGCCCCTTCAAGGTGCTGCGACGGGCAGACAAGCACATTACAATCGACAGAGGTGGGTCGTCACGACGTGGTTTCTCTAGACCGCGTAAAATTAGCACACGTGGACTCAGACAGCGAAGCACCCGCATCACCTCGAGCTCCATCTTCGCAGGCACCCGGCAGACACGTAGCGCAGCCCCAACAAGTCCTCAAACGGTTCACGCGGAGTGGACGGTGGACGAGACCCCGGTGCGCATGAACTATGAACCGCAGTGGGTCGTCCGAGTGCGGCCGTTGCGCGCGCACTCACTAGGGGGGGAGTACTGTGGCGATGCAAAGCGGTGCTTCTGTGTGCGGTGCAGAGAGCGCATGCACCGCACGAAAAAGTTATCTTCGCGAGGAAGGGTGATAATAAAGTTCAGGTTGTTTGGGACGCGAGTTGTTCACTTGCGCAGCTCTGCCGAGCGACGCGTCTCAACAATATCCTGGTTCAAAAGCGAGCGCATGTTTATTTCTAAAGGAGTGCCATTCTACACAGTCAAGCACTTCACAAACTTCCCTTCCGAAAACGATGCCACGGACTTGCATAGACTGGTCGCGCATGCCTCAAGCGCCGTAAAACATCCCAACTTTGGCCCGAGAAACCCTGGGCGATTGGCTTTACATGTGAAAATTTGTTCAAGCTGTCCAGTCGCCACTGACGCAGCGCACCACTCGTTCAGAAACTCCCTCGTCCGTCTCGCATTTAAACGCTGCTCTGGACGGGCCCGAAGATGTTCCGGCCCGGGGCACTCATGACGATGAAACACATTACGTCTTCAGATGAGCCATGTTACGCAACCATAGGGGAAAAAAAGACTAGCTACGTACCCACCTCTCTTAGCCATTATAAGGTTAGGAGTGCCGCTGCTGACTCGAATGGAGGCTCTTCTATCAACATGGCTGCGCGCCCATAAAAGCCGAAAAAAGAAAAAAAACCTCAACAAGCGATAATAAAACTGTCATCGCACCGTAGAGTCTCTAATTTTTCTCTGTCTTGCCGTAACTGGCGGTACACACTTCGGTAAATAAGATATATAAAAAGGGTAGCCCAGTGAGCGCATGTTTTCAAATGCAGAAACACTGTAGCGTCACGGCGAGAGAATCTGAAGCCAGGTCAGTGGAACAAACTGTGTTTATGCATGACAATTGTAGGCTTTCGGTAGCTGTCACTCACTGTGTTATATTAAAAAGCATGAGCAGATTTCATTTTTTGTCTTTCTTTCAATTTTCAATAAACTCTTTGTATTCGATATGCGGTATTTTCAGCCACTATTCGGCACTTCGATTCGAACTCGATTCGAGTAGAAATTTCATTATTTCATCCATTCCGTCTATGCAGCACTAGGGTAATGTGTGTAATCAAAGCCCGCTTACTCGCTATTCTCGTCCAATCCAGGATCCAAGCTGACTGTATGGGTCATACGCGGAGCCAGGGTGTCCATATTGGTCGGGACAGGTGATAAATTAGGCGAGGCGACTAAGTGATCTAAGGAGGGATTTGCCGTTGTAGTTTATGCTGTAGATGTAAGTGGCACATGGTGAATATTAATTACAGGCCATCTTTATTTTTGTATAACGAGGTACACTTGAATCCTAGGTATAGCAAGAAGGTTGACATAAAAAGAAATATGAATCAGAAACAGTATGACATGTGAATGGGAAAAACTAATGAGCTCAACATTTTTCATTTAACAAGTGCTAGGACGTTCAGACTGCTGTTAGCAAATAATGCACACATGTGTGCTGTTACAATCAATAAAAAGAATTCTCAGGCAATTAATAATTGAATGCTGGGGGTTCCTCAATGTGTTATAGCACGTGTAATATTGGAACCATATTTATAGCTCATAATATTGCAAAAAAAGATCGACACAAGACACACTGTTTTGTTTATCTTACCCCCCCCCTGGTCTAACAGTAGCTTTTTTCAAAATTAACCATTACCTAGCCCAAGCCCACTTTGCAGCTATTATCTTCTATTTCACGCACAGCACAACAGTTCTGAGATTATGGTGACTTAAAAATATAACATTCAATTTTTATTTCTAGGGCACCAATGACGAAGCATGGTCACCTGAACTGGGCTGACAGGGTAGCCAGTGCAGTTGAACACTGCCTCAAAGTGCTGCCAGCCATGAGGAACCAGTGGGAGAAGAAACTGGGTCTAGTGGATACAACATTAACCTCATTGATGGACGGAGGTTTATTGAAGGGACTTGAAATGATGTTAGACAGGAGCCTGCTTATGTACTTAAATAAGCCTAAAATAAAACAATGAGTACTTGACAACATACTATAAATTGAACCTGAATTTGAAACATAATGCTTCCATGTGGTCATGCTGAAAGAGAATGAACGTTTCAAGTTTTGCGAACAAAAGTATTGAGAAACACGATTTTTCACGTCATAGAATTTAAACATATAGTCACGACCAATGCACTATACTCACCCACACTTATGCCTCACACATGAACTTGCACACCTTTATCATGTCCAATGCTGCGGCCAGTTGTGCCACTTTCAGGGCACCAGGAAGAATCCTTTTGCTTCAGCAATCCACTGGTACTGAGAGACAGGCAGCACCTTTCAGTGCAACCTCTGTAATGAACATTATTAAATGCGAAGCATTTCTCAGCGAACTTCTGAGACTTTGAGCCTATCTATCTATCTATCTATCTATCTATACTATCTATCTATCTACTATCTATCTATCTATCTATCATCTATCTATCTATCTATCTATCTATCTCTCTATCTATCTCTATCTATCTATCTATCTATCCGCCTACGACTTCGTGCTCTCCAGGCCGTTTAATTATTGGGATGAATACCGAAATTGCTACGGCATAGCATGACTGTATGACGAACATAAATGACACTTAATAACATGAAAATCATGATATGTATGTCATGATCGGCATGGTTTACTTTCCACGGTCTTGGTGCTCTTTCGGCCGTTTCGTTAACGGCCGAAAGGTAGGTTTCTCCAAAACGTACCTATGGTCGTTAACGACCATAGGTAGGTTTTGGAGAAAATAAGCAGGAGGGTTGCCGTATTCCATACACAACATTCGTTACAAAAAAATCTCTGCATGCGAGCTGCCCATAAATGTTTGTGGTTTAAATAAACAAAAGAATGCTTGTTGGGGTCTCTTATCGATCACCAAGAGAACCTTGACGGCTAAGGTGTTCACGCGCTGATTTTATTGAGTTTTTAATATATGTAATGTATTCTGCGTTTTTTTTTCTGGCATTTTCTACCACTTTGATGTTATGATATAATGAGTCAGGCACATTTATTGCATTTGTGGCGAAGCCTTGTACTGTTTAAAGGTTGCGCTCTCGAGCGGCTTCTAGTGGACCGTCCTCTTCTGAACGCCGCTCGCGCTCAGAGTCCGTGCTTTTGCCTTGACTGTCGCCATTGCGCATTGTCGCAGAGTACCGCCCAATAAACAGCTTAACACCTCAATAAATGTTCAGTTAGTGTTTCGTTTGCACATACGTCGAGCAATATTTCTCCTGAGCGCTTAGTTCTTTCTAATGTGTCGGCAAATACCACGTTGAGGCCGTTTTGATTCAGCTTCGCGTTGACGAAGGGAATTATCACACACTCGCCTTGCTTTCTCGTGAGTGCTGCTCGTTGACTGTTCCGAAGATTGAGATGCAGAGACGTATTGGGTTGCATTTTTTTGACAATGTCTGGCTCGTCCCACAACATTCTTGGCTAGTTGAGCTGCTTCTGTTCAAGTATATTTACTAGTCTTCATGTTCATGCAACTGGTTCGTACGTTTTATTCTCCGGTGAAGACATATTGAAAGCGTAATGAACGTTTCATCGGACTAGGAGGCTGCTGTGGCGGGCGGTCACGCGTGCTCTGAGACATGTCCCGCACGAGATAGCGTTCACAAAGCTTCCGTGGAACTTTACACATAAGCGAAGAATGCATGCATCAAGGCATCCTAATACAGCCTGTAACGACGGCCCATCTGGCTGATACGAAGTGAGGACATCGCAAGAGCTTTGGTTCGAGGGTTTCACCAAAGAGAATTGAAAGGCGGCACCTTTCCGTTGGTTTTTCGCGCCACGCGGATCACGTGACCTTTGGAGCCATGTGTGTTTTCGCAGATGACGGACCCCGCCGGACGATCGCAATCCGCTTCTCATGAGCCGCTTGTGGTTTTATCCTTAAATTAGCACGAGGGCAGTGATATCCATGTCTCTTAGAAGCTCAAATATAATATCGCGTTCTAGACAATTTTCCACATCGCTTTATTGATGTTTAAAGTGTAATTATTTCCCTACTTTGTACGAGGTAGTGAAACCCCTCCCCCAACATTTTTTAAAAGTGCTCTCCATATAGTTGGTGCAATCACAATTGGATACTGGTTTATGCAACGTACTTTTTTAGAATCGGGACCTCTGCGAATATCTCTGGCACATAGCTTGCGCATCAGATATGGGTACATGCTCGACCAACGTCACAGTTTCCTACACCAATAAACCAGTTAGACACAAGGTTGCAAAAAAATTACGCGATGTATTACGCGTATCTTTAATGTCGTATATTTATTTGCTCTACTAACGTTCGGTGCTGATGGTAATTATGCCCTTTTTGTAACTTCGACTTTTTTCTGCTTTAGAACAATTACTGTCGTAAGTTTTGTACATTGTGTCCTGATGCACAAGCCCAAGAATTATTTATCGCAATCTGGTGGGGAATCCATACCATTGGATAGTCCCACGCGAATGTACGTGGCAACATTCACGCTTCCTGCACTAAAATTTAATCGAGCACAAACGAGAATATATAATTAGATAAAGCATGCTTCAGAGAGACGTTTGAAGAAACTAAGTAAAAATTGGGGCTATGCTCGAAGTTATCTATAAGGAATATAGTTAAGCGTGCGCAACGAACCGGCGCGCGCTCGGTCACCGCCGAAACTTCCGTACACACTGTTAACCATATATGCTCAAACTCAGAAAAAATGACAAAACAATGTTTTTTTTTTACAAAAAGTGTACTTGTACCCTTAAAAGAAAGCACAAGTTCTTTATTTACTGCCAGTTAAAGGGAACACTGTTTTTCAAGCCGTCCTATATATATAGGACACTGAGCATAGGGGTGCTATGTGCGGCTGTGGTAAGGCTTGTAACATTTCAGGTGCACACCGACATTGCACTTCTTCCTCTGCATGACGTCTTTCATGCAAATCACGCGTTCGCCCGGAGAAGCGGTCGGCACGTCGCAGCATGAAAAGCAAGCAAAGTAGGCTTGCGTACATTGATAATGAGGCCTGCTTGATGTGCTGTAGGTGGCGCTAGTCATCAGCTAAAGAAATAGCCGTGTCAGAGTGCATCAAAAAGCGTTCTATGTAGGACCTGGGCATATATGGGTTAACAAGAGCAGCTGACGCGTGCTCACCAGCTCATCTTGGACCCAGCCATGCGCGACTTAGCGCATCCTGCGCTAATTTTAACAGCGAAGCTGTCTAAGCCCGCCGTAAAGACTTTGTTGTAGATATGTGTACAAAAATATCATTCATGAATGGGTATGTGCCACAAAAATTGCGCGAATCCCACTACTCACTCCTGGTCCACTAAAAATGAAGGAGGCAACAGACGGGCGGCAAACACTTATTAAGGTTCTAGACAGGCGTAGCCGGTAATTGAGAAAAGCTTTCATGACCGTCGGGATTAACCTAGTGATAAAGTCGTCGCGCACGTTCACCTTCGCTGCAGCATCTTTACTGAAAGCTTCAGTGGTACGTACACGAGAGAATACTAGAGAACAGTAAAGGCGGCTGAGGAATGCGGAACAGGAAAGGCGGCTGCGAGAAGACCCCGCAGCGATTGAAGCCCTACGCCAACGACGACGTACCCATTGTCGAAGAGCCGTACGATTGAGTAAGGGGGTGAGAAAGGGAAGAGATTATGAGGAGGAGGGAGAAGGTAGAGCATAGCTTAGCGTGTGTGGTATAAAGGAACGGGTTGGTACAGTATACCAAGGGTGGAAAAGGGATGTCAGGGTGACGAGGAGGGAAAGAACGAGTGGAGGTGTAGCATAACATATTCATGTGTAGTACATTATAAAAAAAGGCCGAAAGGACTTGCGAATTACGAGCAGTGATGGCAGGATGAGAAGGAGCGGAAGGGTAGGGCATAGCGTAGCCGGATGGCGAGGAGGAGAGATGAAATGATGAGGCGGATGTAAAGCATTGTTCATCCGGCATAGTGTAGGAGGGGTGGTATAGTATAGCATTGGGGGAAAGTGGATGCGAGGGTGAGAGAGGGAAAGCAGGTGTGGTGGTAGACCATAGCATAGCTGTGTGTAGTATAGTATATCAATTAGGCGGAAAATGGCAGTGAGAGTGAGGTGAAGGAAAAGGATGAGGCGAGAGGCGAGAGGCGCCACTGCACCACAAGTAAAAGTTTTCTTTCCGCCATGGCGCTGAGCGGGCTGCACGTTTAGAACGCCAGCCCGCACTTTCCCGGTAACCTAGCGTCGCTGAAGGATAGCCGAGCCACTGCTCCGCACGTCCAACAGGTTTCACGTTGAGTGCAACTGCCTTTTCTTTTATATTTTTGTATCTCTTTCTTTATTTCTTTCTCGCTATCTCGATCTGTCTATCTTCATTTTTATTGTTTCCCCTTCTTCCTCTCTCTCTTTCTTTCTTTCTTGCTCTCTGTTTTTTGGATCTCTTTTTCGTGTCTCTTTCTTTCTATGTCTTCCTACGTCAATCTTGTTTTTCTATCATGTTATGTATTTATTTCCTTTATTTCTATATATTTTTATCTTCATGTCGCTTTGTATCGCTTTATTTCTCTCAATATCTCTCTTTCTATGTTTTTCTGTCTTTTGTTCATCATTCCTTCAAAAGTGGCCGCGCGTTAGTTGTTCAACGAGCATCATTCTAAAATATAGTTCCTTCAGGTGGTTAAATGCAGTTTTGATAATACGCTTCAGCAATCGGGACTTCAGCCATGGCAAATCTAGAGACGAGAATTCTTCTCTTTGAACACTGTCAAGGTGTCATCAATGCATCACACGGGATTTACTGTGCAGTTTACCTTATTCAAATACGGCAGTCAGCGCGAAACAACGTAACCTCATCTTTGTCAACAAGACTGACAGGAGATGTCCAAGTACTGTGAGATGGTTGGATAATGTCCCGACAAAGCATAATATTTGACTCAGTTGTGAATTACGGGGTGTTTCCTGTGGAGACATGGTTAGATCTTTGATGCAGCGGCTCATAGGGAAAGATGCGAGTCTAGTTTTAACGTTGCAAATGGCACGCAGTTGCGGTTATAAAAATAGTACGAACTTCAAAAACGCTGGTCAGGAAGGTCGGCATTTTCAGTAGGACTGAGGGCATGAGATTTGCTATAGGGAAAACATCAGTGGATGAAGCAAAACTGCAATTAGGCCTAGTTGGAGCAAATTCATTCTTCACTTACTCGCACAAACACACGGACAAGAAGAGACTTACGAAGGAAGGCGCGATCTAACAACTGATTTATTTTTGGAATACAAGCATATTTAACCGCCCACTGTTGCTTGAGCAGCAAGAACATGAAACGCACACACAGCCTCACATGAGCACACGCCTTAACATGCTGATATCAGCGACAATTCTTTTGGAAGCAGAGCAACCGAGGGGTGGCTAACGCACTCATCTTTGTGCTTTTCGATATAATAGGCCTCCGCCATTTCCCTACAAGTTTTATTTCGATGTATGTATTCAATAGAGGTGCCTTCGAAACACGGTGCGCATGCGAACTCGCTACAATGTAGCACTAAAAATGTGCAAGGGTGACCTTTCAGAGGACATGTGTTCTCTTAGTCTAGTAGTAATACATCTACTGGTATGCCCTAAGTACACATGACCACATGGCCATGGAATGTTGTATACTACATTGATGGCACAGTCGACAAACTGGTGCGTATGTTTAAGTACAAACTTCTTGCGTACTGTTCCGTCTCTCACATTTCTGATTAACCAAAGCACATGCACTTCCGATTTTGTTCTGGACGATAACACCACCTTGACATCGTACTTTCCTGCTACCTTTTTTTATTCTGTGGGACAGTCCGTGCACATAAGGAATCACTACTACGTGGGAACTAGAATCAGTCTGCCTTCCCCTTTTTAACAACGGCTCTTTTTCCTGTTTAAGCTTTTTTTAAGAGTGTTCTGCATTTAGCTTGCAACACCGAGAACGGGTATCCTGCATCCTGCAGTCGAGCAACCTGTTCATGAAACGCTTCATGAGCTTTGTGGGAACAAGATTTTGACAACGCACACCGAACACAATTGGACTATGCCATTCTTAACACGAATGATTTGAAGCACAATGCAAAAGAGGCTTGCCAACCCTCGGCGAAAACGCCCAACGTACGTGGTCAGGCAAAAATTCTAGCTTGAGATCCAGATATTGAAGTTTATTTCAACCGGTACCTCGGAAGTAAAAGTTAATCCTTTGCCGTGAGAATTAAAAGCCTCTGTTATTGTTATTATTAGTCGTGCCTGTCTTCGTAACTCTCTTTTCTCCCTTTGTGTTTGCGCGAGTAAGTAAAGAACGCATCAGTGGATGATCCATGGGGACGGAAACAGCATACTGCCACGCGCGCTTTGACGTAGCCGACCCGTTGCACATATAACCGCTGTGGTGCGCGCGCCGCGCCAGGATGTCGAATATTCCCAATTGTATTGGATTGTTCTGATAAGATGAGCAATCAGCACGAACTGTACATTATTCTGTAACGAACGCAGTCACCAACGATAAGACTGGAATCTTCGATGACGCATGTGTAAATGCCGAGTGCCTTACCGCCGACGATTGTTCTCGCCGCTAGCAGTGCGCAGCGTCAATCGCTTGGACGTTGGCTTTCATTTTCCGGGCACAGGTTCGTCCTAATAAAGAGTTGTCTGAGAACACTGACTGCTGCCGCTGTCCAACAAGCATTGCCCAACAACATTGCCCAACAAGCAACCTAAGCAGAGGGGCAAAACACGCCATTCGACTTTGCTGACGAGTATACCGAAGATAACACATGGATTTGTGTGTTTTTTATTGACAAGTGCCGCTAGTTCATTTCGTTTGATAAGAACCTTGGATGTTCTTAGTGTTTGTGCGGGAAAAAATGTACGCTTTTAGCAGCGAGCACGCAAACCGTGAAAAATAGGTGAAATTCTGCTGTCTAAAATTTTCGAAGGCTTGCTTGAATTACCTTGCTTGATGGTGATCAGTACAGCTGCTTAAGCATTGCCTCGTGGTTGTGACGGTGAAGTACGCAGAACACAAGCCGGTAGAGGTGAAAGCTTTTTAACAAAAAAGTGTTTTATGCCCGGGGTCACCAAGACTTAACTGAAATAATTTCCGTCATGGATTTGATGGGCGGTAAACCGCCACGAGAGACGACAATGAAAAAAAAACTGAAGAAACAGTTTCGCTAAATTGAATGACATGGGAGTCGAACGGACCTTCTCTCTGCCGGAACGACAGGCGCCGAGCGCTCTACACACAGCGCCACCGCGTCGCTTTTCACTTGTTCTAGCGGTTGTTTTCCGAAGTTGGTTGAACAAGCGGCGTTGGTTGAACTCATAGAGCTCCAAAAGGTCATTTTGCGCGGTAACATGAATAACGGTCTCATTGCTCTCGCAAGCGATATTTGCAATTAAATAGTGTTCATATAGGCGCCAATTTGAAAATAAGAATTTCGAGGCATTTCTAGGCAATAAGGCACAAACGTCAAAAATAGGCATTGATAGGCACTGTAAAAACACTATAAAAGCTCTCCTTCCTCCAATTGATGCTATGTATCAAAATGACACGATAGGAACGCAAGGAACAAAATAGACATTTGCTTAAAATTCGGTCTCTAGTTGTGAAGACGCGAATTGTATCTGGAAAGGAATGTGCGTCTTGACTATGCGATCCATAACGAGGAAGCCGAGCAGTGAGCTCTTTTTTTACTAGTCTTTTGAGGTAAGGGCAGTGTATTGGAAATGCCTCCTACTGTAGGGAACAGGGTGGGTGTTGTGCATTATAATGTGGCGAATTAGGTGTGCGCGGAACACAGCAATAAAAGTCGTCTTTCCATGCATTGAAGAAAAAAAAAACGGTGCGTGGCCTAGTGGAAAAACTCGGTTGAGAATTAGGGTGAAAAGTTCGATTCCTCCTCCTAAAGGTTTTTTTTAAGCAATTTTGTTGTCTATTGTTATTGCTATAATGCTTTTAGTGTCTGCCTTATTCAGTTTCAATTAGTCTGTGTCGTAAGCTAATTTTGGCGATGCGTTAGAAGTTTCCGCTGCTCGAGGCTTCGAAGCTGTCTCTGTTGACGTTTCAGCAACCAAAGGATGATGATCACCACATTTCTTGTGTTATCACTGAAAGCTCTCGTATTAATTGTACATTTTATAGCGTCTAGTAGGATTATGGTTTAGATACAATTATATATATTGCTGTGCGGCGTCGGCCAGAGGCTCGCCGTAGTTTTTGCTCCGTCTGCTTAGGAGGAAGTTCCCGACCCTGTTCACGCTACGTCGGCGCGGGAGGTTTGTAGATTGGAGACTCCATCTGAGTAGCAGATAGTTCGCAGTCTGTTTACTCTGCTTCAAAGAAAGAGTAAGTTCTGCGGTTGTCCACAAACAAGCGCGTCAGTAAAGCGCGCGCCGCCGCCGCTTTCAGACGGCAGCGGGGAAAGCACAGCGCCAGCTGCTCGCTCAACAATTGCGCGCAACAAAAAACCAGTATCAAAAGACGCCGGCGCTGCGACGCGCCTCCCGCCCACTCGAAACAGCCGCAGACAACCGGATCAAACGCCCGGCCAAGTCTGGAAATATCTAGAAGGAATAACCGATGCAAAGCCCGAGTGACGCCACCGCGAGTGGAACCGACGAGAAAAATCTCGCTTTTCAAAAGCTTTGGCTGTGCTGCACGCCGAAGAACACTCCGGCGCTTCTAGAACCTGGAGGAGAGGAAATAAAAGAGTGCACTGAGCACCAGCGAGGAGCCAGTTGGTCCGGAGTGGTCAAGTTATGTTGAGTGTGGCTGCGCCAGCCAAAAAAAGACGTGTTATGATGTTGTGCGGATAGTCGATCGTCGATCTGGAAGAAGAAACAAAGGATGACGACGCCATGAGAGCAAGGGATAAGTTACGTGAGTGTTTCCTGGAAGAGAAACATTCGGGACCGACGAGGGAAGGGAAACACGACGATCAGCGCATGAGTTTGCGTGAGTTTCATGGAAGAGAAGCATTCAGTTAGTCCAAGAATTGTGGACTGGACGCGTTGTTTAATATTTTGGACTAACTGTCCTTGAATAGTTTGTAATGCACGATTTGTTTTGTTCCATGTGGTCAGAAAACATCTAAGTTGTATTGTGAGCTTGTAGTTGATACTAGCCGAGTGTGCATGTTTGTTGTGATGCTTGTACTGCCTTAACTGAGAATATATTTCTTTGTGTTATCACTCTGGCTCTGACTCGGTCTTTGGACCAAACAGACGTTCGTGGCGCACTAAAAGGACTACTCTAAATTGTCCACGTTTAGTGGTGCGTTTCGGGGGCCGCACGTCAGTCCTTGGAGTCTGACCGGTGATTGCCTCCCTATTAAAGTGACGGAGTAACAAGTGGGTAACTCTCCACTACTCCCCCACGGAGTTAAAGAACTCTGGCGAGAGTAAAGAGTCGCTCTACTCTGGCAGGACTCCCTCTACATCTGTGAGTGTTTATCTAACACACCATCTAGGATTCCATCTTTGCCCCGCCACGGTGGTCTAGTGGTTAGGCGCTCGGTGCTGACCCGAAGGGCGGGATCGAATCCCGGCCGCGGCGGCTGCATTTCGATGGAGGCGAAAATGTTTGAGGCCCGTGTACTTAGATTTAGGCGCACGTTAAGAACCCCAGGTGGTCCAAATTTCCGGAGCCCTCCACTACGGCCTCTCTCATAATAATTGTATCGTGGTTTTGGGGACGTTAACCCCAGATATTATTATTATTAGGATTCCATTTTTTCCAGGTCAGCTCATTTCCTTCGATCTATGGATTCGATTACCGAAACACAAACATTCTAGGATCAGTCCATGCTGGTAACATGAAATGCCTGCTCCCTGAATACGAATATATCCATCGCTGAAGCGACTGAAGCAGTCTCAAGGTCGCTCATATAAAACAAACGACTACATAATGCTTAATTTACTCCATTCCAAAAGTTTGTCCAGCTTAATTATTTTGACTGTGATTCGTCCTACTACCTATCAATTTTAGGTAGTACTGTGGTACCCCTTTTTGCAGCAACGAACACGAACGTTTTACAGCGAAGCTGTACCTCTCGTTGGCCTGAACATTTTGTGATGTCAGCACAAATCCGATAGCGCGTTTGTGTCTCTTAAAATTGGGCGAATTCCTACTACTCACCCCAGACGCTCACCGTGATCCTCTGAAGCAGATGCGCGCGCTCCTTAAGTTTTCACCTCGGGCGCTGAGGAAGGGCATTCGGAGAGGTCAACAGAAGAGCCGACGAACGTGGGCGATAGCGAAGGAAAGAGCGAGACGCGCAAACGGGTGTAACTCCGCTAGCGTTTACTGTACGCTCGTGCACAACTGCAACGACATAGCTAAATCCGACTTCTGAGTGGTTTGGGTCCCTTTAACAATTAAAGGCAAACAGCATCTATTTCTTTGCAATCTGGCATAAAGCATAGAGCTCCGTTTTTGTTTCAATAAAAAATCACAAAACAAGCATCAAAACGCATGCTGGATAATAAGGCGCGTGTGAACAATGGGAAAACCGTTCTATGCGTTCCCGGTAAACGCTACGTTGCAGCTGCTTTGCGCTATACCAGGGCTTCGAATGACGCCAAATGCCCTTCCTTCTCCCTACGTGTGTTTCGCTTTTCATATAGAAGGGAGGCCCGTCTAGCAAAATAATTCACTTCATTCTAAGACTGCCATGGGTATACATTGGAAATTAAAGACACCAGAAGAACAGCGTAAAAAAATGCTTTACGGAAGGAGCAAATCGTCCTGCTAAAAATGGTCGCTCAACCAATCATGGTCTACCACAATGACCACAAAGTGATTATCACTACCATTACTCTAAAGTAAATAAAAAACATACCCCCCCCCCCATCAGCAGCGTCGTGTTTGAGTAGAGTTTCGCTGGATATTCACGTTCGCAGGGCGGGATGGCGGCCAATTTCTTGTTTATGGGGCAGTTAGAATCGTAACTTTTCAAGTTTGTCCGGTAAAGCCTTGTACTATCTCCGCTACAAAATGACGTATTGTTAAATGGGAATATGTCATTTACGCTCTAATTCATTCTTTGACTATTTACAAGTACACCTAGTTGTTAACTTACAATGTATCATTCTTCCAGTGAAAAAACTTCCTAGACAGACAGTATCTCTTGAAAGTGGAACAATAAACACGCACTCGAGAGAAAACCATCAGATGGCTAAGATACCTAGATTACACTGGCTGAACTACCTCGATACACTAGCTGAAATACCTCGATACACTAGCTGAAACAAATTACACGCACGAAGCTTAACTAACAAGGCCTACAACAGAACTAGATCAAATCAGCACTAGATAGAAGAGCCGCTAAAACGCAGCCCAACCAGCCACTAGCATTTCTAATCAAATACTCACTGCCCTCCCAAATATAAAATATTCCTGCAATGAATCTAATATTAGCAAGCAGCAGGCGCCTTAGAGTTTCCCGAAGTATCAAGGGTCGTGTGTCGCCGTAATAGGACATGCTACTAATAGGTCATTAAGGATATGTTAATGCATGGTAAAAGTAAAAAAAATTCTACTGCCCACAAAATGCGTTGTCCTCGTCCCAAGTACGAGACTTGCAAACACCTTGAAAAATGAAGCTATATTTAAGAGCACTGGGAATGATTATGTCCATCATATCAAATCTATCATATCAAATCGTTACCAACATGACCAGATGTTCATATGTCACAAACAGTACAATGGTGAAACGGGAAGCTGCTATATTACACTAAATAGGAATCGTGCGTATGCGGTGAAGGAATTACCGAAAGCAGTGACACAGGATTCAATGTGGCAGGTCACAACTCCCACGAGCAGAAACTTTGCATACTTCAGTCAAACTTGCGGTCTCCTAGACACAGATAATATAAGGAGTCATACCTTATTCACGAGATCAATACACTCAGCCAACATGTATAAGTATTTCAAAGGGCTCTTGAATCCATTCAATATGGCACATGCGCAACGAAACCTTATTTTCTAGGAATTGTTACCGCGCCTTTATCACCGTAAAATTACCATTGTAAGGTGAATCGGCATATCAGTATGAAGCAACCGTAGGTCAACGAGAACACTACCTACCTTCCTAACCTCGTAAAAATATCTGAAATGTTCAGTAAAGATGTCGGCAATGGATTTTGGATCACTAATATCCCTAAAAAGGTCGTCAAAGATTCACATTCGCCGGACTTTAGGAAATTACTCTCCAAAACATCTCAGGCGAGTAGTAATTAAATCGTGTAATAACTGAACAAAATATTGTTTTCTTATCTGATTAAACCTAACTTTAATTTGAGATGTAATTCTGCTATTTGTCGTGATAATGAAATCAACAGAAACGAGCTTTTCCTTTTTATTCTCTTTACGTGCCTCGTCCTTTTAATATGCCCCTATAGTCCATCTCATAAGATGGTTGGAGCACTGTAGAAGCTACGGGGCTATTTAGCCAATAGGAAGAGTGAGCGCCCCTCACGATGCGTTTCTGATGTTATACCAGGTTTGGGCCCAGTACCAATCAGCAAGGAACTGAATGGAACCACGAGTGCACACACACACGAGAATGTATTACTGGAAAGTGCAACTATTACGTGTAACACTTAGGTAGTAGGAATGTGCAGTCTTAGATGTACTCAATATCTCTAAATTAGAAATGTCTCGCCGTGTTTCGATGTGGCTTGCTGGACACCGGCGCCGGTCGCTCGTCGACTGCGCGCCGTCTGGATCATTGCCGTCCTCAACGTGCGTAGGACCACGCCACGACGGCCTTCGCAGTAGCAGCAGCAGCAGCAGTACGGTATCGGTAGCTGCTTGGCAGCTCCGCAGCACCTCTCAGCCACCACGTTCTTCTCTGCAGGGCACCGGGGTCGCGCCAGCCACCCGTAACGGCAGCAGGAGCATCGGCCCACAGGAACGAAACTCGCAGCCACTCTGGACGGCAGCCAGAACCGCGGAACCTCACCTGGTCCCTGGGCCAGTCACAGCCGGAGTACTAGCATCGTGCACCGGTTGGTCCACCTGTCAGGAACGGCAGCCGGGACAGCAGCGGATCGCCTCGTCTCGGGCCAGTCACCCAGCCGGAGTCCAGGAACGGTAGAACGCCTAGATGACGTTGCCTAGTTCCCCGGACCGGACGTCCAGCCGAGAACTGACTGTCCTTGCATGCGCTGCCTCGAACCACCGCACGCACCACGCGGCACGCTTCGTTTTCTTCATCGCCTCCGCGCGGAGAAAACTGAATTGTTTTTTCCGCGTCTCTGTATCATGACAGTTCATCCGACCGCGTCGTCTGCGCAGCCATCCATAGCATCTGTGCACTTAGCGTTGGGCAGCAACATCAGGGACGCAAAATAATCAGCGCGCGTTCAGAAGTTAAAGGAACCGACAACTGCCCAGAACATGAAATGAGATGACTCCACTGATGGAAAGATTGGTCCGTCCCATTGGCTCAAACCAACCCTCTTTTTTTTCGTGAGAGGTGGATTTACATTTTTTATTAGTTGACAGTCGCGAAAAATGACCTTTGGCGCCTCTGGCGGCAAAAACATGAACGATCCGATGTACCCGGCCGTGTGTGACCGTCGACTGCTGTACGCGGTTGAAATTTTTCTTTGTTAGTATTGAAATATTGTTTGTTTCTTTATATTAAAAGGTATTACCTACCCATAAAAATGCACATATAGCCCTGAGTTAGTATGCAATAAATTGACGCTGTCTTCGCGTGACGCAATAATCCTATGCTCGTCAGCAACGTCTTGGGGAACTTTCCAGCGTGCTCATGCAACCGTGCATGCAGTTTCCAGGTCGATAAGATTTTGGAGCGACATAGTTTGCTACCTCATCGTTCAGAAATGACGCGCGCTGCTACTCGGCGCAGCCCCACATATGCGTAGTGATGTTTTCTATTACTTCGCTTGGCTCGTGCATCGAGACAGTAACGACGCCGGGACAAGCCACTCACGACACAGGCGCAGGCAACCTTGGACGCATGCGCGCACAACGCGGACAGATACAGGGAAGGTGTAAATGCCACATCATCTCATTGTAACAGCTTGTTATTTTCTAAAATAGTTGAAAAGCTCTAAATAAAGGTGGTTCAGCATAGTTACAGAAACTCCTGCGAAAGCAGAACAACGATAGCTTTCAAAAATTGCGAGAAGGGCTGGCGGCATCGCTGTCAATTCTCAGAGTTGTGAGGAAGAAGAGTACGTTGTTTAGAGCCTTTCGAATCGAAAAATACTGCTTGTAAAAATAACTACGTGCTTTGAGATTAACTACTGCAGCTGCAAACACTGTGAAGGGTGAGCTTTCTGTCGCGCCAAAAGTGGGTGAAAAAAACGATTGTCGTTCTCTTTAAGCGAGCACACCCAATGCTGTTAGTGTTGGGGAGCAACGTTTGCACCGGAACAGCGCCTGGCAGGAAAAAACAACAACATGGCTGCGCACGTCGCCGCTGGCTCCTTGCACCTCAAAATTATGAAGTCGTTGTTTGGGCAGTGTGTCCCGTAAGTTCTAAACCGTCGCTTATGTTTGCGTTATATCTGCATCCTGACGCTTCTGCAGCAGTGAATTCGTGCCTATTTCGCAGTGCCCGAGCTTCATTCTCAACAATCCGGGAGAAGGCTTAGCATGCGTGGCTGAACGAACAGCTGATCTCATAATAAGGACAAAACATACCTTATATTTGTCCTCGGCGTGAGATGACTTAAAGGGATAGTCGATTCCGCTGTTCATTTATGCTGTTAGGCACTGGGCAATCAGGAATCGCGAGTTCGGATCGGAGCAGGCGCTTGCATTTGCGTGGGCGCTGCCATGTTGGTTTGCCTTCACAATTATCAGCAATTACCGATGCAATAATTAAGTGCTTATGACCTACATGCGAATTGTGATAGGTATCACGTAATGCTCTGACGTAGCAAGTCGTAAAAAACGCAGTTGTCTTAGCCTTCTGGAATTAAAATGCAGTTACAAACAGAACTATTTGCTGCGCAAGCATATGGTTTGCTTACACCTCGCGTCCTGACCTGATGCAAACAGCTTGAGAAATAAAAAATACTAACCCACGGGGGACTATTCTTTATAGCGCTTACAATCCTCCTAAACTTGGTACAGAGAGTACTTATACTATTAGTAAAATAATAACACCGCCCAGTAGGTGTGAAAGTTAAGTGCTCCAATAATCTTCGCAATTTTTCTGCACAATGCAGAGTGCTTTCCTCCACGGACATCCACTCAACATATATTTGCCTAATAAAGTTTAGGTTCTGTTGCAGTAAATGATTCTGTTCAGCTTGCTCCAGCATATCAAGCCTTTTAATCGTGATACATTCTTTGGTCGAAGCAAGCAGCTTTGGGGAGTGGCATAACTTGAGCGGAACCGGGGGGGGGGGGCGTGAAGGGTCAGTTCCTCCACCCTATATTTTCAAATTTTTTGCGTATTATTTGCGCATAGGTACGAGCCTAGATAAAAGGTTCTAACCACCTGCTTCATGAAATAAACACAATTCTGGCTTGCCACAGATAAACATTTGGCAGGAGCGCACCTAACTGGGCTGGTTGGTTGACCATCAAAACAGAAAAACAGCGCTAGGCGCGGGAGAGTGCGCGAATCTCATCAGCACCCTGACTGTCGTTCTCTCACCGCCCAGTGTGTAGTGTTGCTTCCCGTCCTACCATTCGGCAATGTCTGCCTTCTTGGGGCAACTCAATTTAAGGGAAGAAAACTTGAGTATTTAAAAATTCTACATTTCTGAGCTTGACTGAATAATTCATTCCTTATCGCACATCATATTTTTTTTATTGAAATAGAAAAACAAATGAAGGAGTGGCGCATGCTGCATACTACACCCGTTGCAAAACTTATTAAATGCGAAGCATTTCTAAGCTAATCAAAGACACTTTCCGCGTTTATCTATCTATCTAGACTGCTTGGTCTCGGTGCTCTCGTGGTCGCCTCGTTAACTTGGTATAGAAGGAAAATGGCATAGCAGGCCATGACGGTCTGACGAACCTGATATATCTCACCATGACATGAATAACTTGAAAATCTGTTGGGTACGTCAATAAACCTTTTCCTCTGGTCAGGCATGGCACATGCGCATATAATACGGGCCGCGGTTAAGGGAGAAGCGCCACAGGTGATTCACAGTTTATATCTACGCAGGAACGGCGAGAACATACATTAGGTATTTAAGTATGACAGCGTTAAGAAAACCCGTCATCTGCAGTGTCGACTTGACAAATGCGAATAATAAAAATCAAGATCCAGCAGGAATCGAACCCGTGCTCTGCGTAACAGTCACGTATACTACCACAGAACCACCTCAGGTTTTCAAACTGCTTTAGCAGAAGAGCCTATGCAGGCATCATGTCGGCGCAGCGTCCATTGTGCTTACAGTGCTGGCTATTTATTTCGTGACATGGTAATAAACATTGCCTATGGAATCCTACGAGAGACGCGTCATGTCGAGTTAGCGTCAATTGTGCTTCCAGTGTTGGCTGCACTTTAATAGGAGTCACTAAACAGATCTACTCCTATGATTCGGCAGCTTAATCAAGCGTTGCTCGACCCCGGACCTATAGGCTAACAAACGCTAATTATATTATTCGCATCATCGCTCCATAGCGTGCACTTGGTGGCGGCAAAACTGGCGTCTGTGCCCTTACGGGAGTGCTAAGGTTACGTCCGACCATAAGTTACTCTAAAACGTCAGTGTAGTCGGCGTGCCAGGTAAGTCCAACATGCGCACACAACTACTCCCTTTACGGAAATACGTCGATGCATTTCGTCGCGCTTGCCTCAAAGCCACAAATTGCAGCCTATGTGGCTACTCGTTGACTGCTTCTTATAAAACACATACCAGACTGCGTGGGATCTGTCGAGTTTTTTTGGCATTAACAAGAAAACGAAAGTTAACACATTGAAATAAATATTACGCGTGTGGAAGTACCAAAGTTTGGATATTTGGAGATTTCTGTAACATTCACAAATGCATTTATAAGGCTGACTCACGTTAGTCTGCTATCCTAGACGAAGCAACCTCCTCTCACACCGCCCCTCCCGACCAGTGCGCGTTACCTCCTGGGCAAAATTAGGCCCCGCCGCGCCCGTGCCAGACGCAGCCAAACCTAGCTGACCAATAGTAGCGCTTGCCTGTCACGTGTCCAGGGCGTGTTTTTCCCGTCGTTTTATTAAGACTATAGAGTGATTAAAGTGTTATGAATATAGGATTCAGGTAGTCACGTGATCCTCCTTTTAGCTTTTCGTTTCTCCGTGGGTCATTGTAATGGTATTATGACCATTGCTACAAATGCGCGGTTTTCAGGAAAAAGCACAGTTATATCTGAATGAGATATACAAGATGCGGGATCCAAGAAAATAGAGTCTAATAGATGGCTTACCCATGCTTTCTGAAACTGACCAATTTATTATAAGCAATATATATACCATATTACGGGAGCCATTGAAATCACATTTCAAGGCAATACAGAACATACCTAGCAACACCAACTATCTTCTTCCAGTATAAAGGGCGTATAACAGGTGTAGGTAGGCGCAAAATCACTCATTCGTGCTATGCAGATATTGCACAGCGAGTACTCAGAAAATACAATTTTTATTTTGGGTTTTTTGTCCCAAAAGCAGGATGTCATAATCAGGGGCGTCGTAGTAGACAGCTCCGAAATTTTGACCATCGGTGTTCTTTAACGTACGCCTAAATCTAGGTACACAGGCCTCAAGCATTTCGCCTCCTTCGAAATGCGGGTCCGCCGGCCGGGATTTCGTCCCGCGACATTCGGGTCAGCAGTCAAGCACCATAACCACTAGAGCACCGTTGTGAGGCAGAGTGTTGGCATAGTTCTCGTGAAATTATTCTGTACACCTATGTGTACAGTCACACAGCCTAGTATTGAGCTTGTTGACAACTGTTGCTACAGCATCACAAAACTGATTTCAGCAGCGCGAGTGTTGTTGATGAGAGTGGTTAAGTTACCTCAACCATTATTACAGTTATTATGCCCCATCGTTTTGTCAGCTCACGAGACTGCAAGGTGACCTTTTTTCTTATAGTATACGTAACAGCCCTGACGTTTCTGACTGCGACCGCGCTGCGCGTCAAGAAATACCTAAATGAAAGTTTGACATGCAATACACATCGATGCTAGTTTCAATGCGCAGATTCACACACTCTGTCTGTTTCAAACGACCCCTGACAGCGAAAGTATTGTCTGCGTCTTTTCACTGTAGTTTCTAGCTTTCTGTCTGGTAAGCACAGAATTGAATCATAAATGCTGTAGCGCGTGCATAATAGATGCTGGCGTCGTTAATTGAGAACAATTTTCCCTGAGTTCAAAATGCCCG